>NC_044977.1:62601621-62903171 GCF_008728515.1 Papio anubis
TACTTTATTATTTTCCATTTGTGAAAAATTTTACTTCTATTTACATTGATATAAACTTTCTTCATGTCAAAAATTAGTTTAAAACTCAGTAGATTTATAGAAAATGGTATGTAGACAATATTAGAGATGGTATGCAGCTATGTTAAGAAATATGGTATGCCCATGTCCAGGATTTGGAGAATACAGTCATCCCTTGGTATCCACATGGAATTGGTTCCAGAACCCCCTGCAGATGCTGGGGTCCCTTATATAAAATGATGTAGTATTTACATGTGATTCCTGCACAACCTCCAATATACTTTAAATCATCTCTAGATTACTTATAACACCTAATACAATGTAAATGCTATGTAAATAGATTTTATACTGTTTTAAAATTTTTATTATTTTTTATTTTATTTTTTTTCAAACATTATTGATCCGCAGTTGGTTGAATCCACAGATGTGGAACCCAAGGATATGGAGGCCCAACTGTATCAGTGTAAGGGAGAAAATATTTCTAACTCATATCAATGTTCATGGCTAAAGCCCCTACAACAAAAGATAGATGAATAAGAGAAATGCATACAATTAATTTAACGTAAGTTTTACATGATGAGAGATCATTTAGAAATGAATAATTGAAGACCTAGGGAAAACTGTGTTTTTAATGGACAGCCATGCAGAAGTATGATTGGAAGACAGAAGGGTATAATCTAACAGTAATAAACCAGGAAGAACTTAGCAAATTCTGTTTGTTCAAATTCTTCTTGGCAACCATGTGTGATATTGCTTTCCTCTGGGTATAAGTCAGGACCCCTCTGGATGAGGGTCTTATGACCTACTTCAGTGGGGAAGGGGTAAGGGGAATTCTTTCTAGTTTGTACAGTCTGCTTTGGCTGTTTCCTCAAATGCTAAGGTGCCATATTGTGGGGTAATGATTCCTGAACACTGTCACCTATATATGAAATGGGAGATTCTACATGAGTAATCAGATCTACAACTCCAGAATAGGGGAAGTTCCAAATATAGTCCCTGCTTTTTGCTAGGAACATCTATTTATTCTGGCATCTGGAGGAAGATCACTAGTTCCTACCACTGCACTAAAGAATGTGTGTCCTTTTCTATATATATGTATCACTATTTATGTTCCTTAAGGAGATCTACATTATGGTTTTCTTTAAACAGAAGGACTAAGTATACCATGACATATTTTTGAAGGGAAATACATGTAAAACATATGTAAAATATAAGGCATGACCTGGTTTTCTTTCCTAAAGAGGCAGAGATCTACTGATGCAAAAGCCAAGTGCCTCCTGAACGCTAAAACAAATATGAAATGAATCTTAAAGATCAGTATGTGTTTATAATATCATAGACTATTTTTCTATTACCATGAGGAATGAGGTGGAAACTAAATAGCATAAAGAGGACGAAAGAAATAATATTTTACCACATTACTGAATTGAGCTACACACACAATAACTTCCAGGATTGATTTCCTGCCTAATTTTGAAGCAAAAAGCCATCAATTTGGAAATCCATGCACAAGTATGTGAAGAATGCAAGCATTTTCTACTCAGTGGGAAATACCTTTATCCTTTTTGGAAATAGGCTTGGCACTTTATAGACACACACACACACACACACACACACACACACACACTTATTCACAGGAGTCTATAATTCTATACCAACTTGATGAAATTTCCCCAAATTACCATAAATCAATTGTGGCTTAACTGAACTCCAGGGTAGGCAATGCTACATTTAAAACACTTTTAAAATTATCTTTCCTACCTACATCTTTGTAGGTGGGAAGTTGTTTTATGGATAGTCAAGTCCAAGAAAGCTTTATAGGTAGAAAATTGTTTTATGGATAGTCAACTAGTAAGAGGATAGTCTTCAGAGTTAGAAAAAGGCTGGCTCAAATTCTAGCTACCTTATTTACTTCTGTAGGACCCTGGGCAAAGTATTCTTTCTTAGCTTTGATTTCTGCATTTGTAAAATGGAGGCAATAATACCTTTATTGCCAAGGGCCTCACAGACAGTACAAATTCAGAAACAGTTGCAGCCACTCCTATTCTTGCTTCATGTGAAACGTATTTCCACATTCTGTACTTGTAAAGCATCCAGTAACCAGAAGGAATGAGTTCTCAGACTGAAGAAGTTATAGAAATCATTACTCAATTTATGCTAAAGTATATTTCCTTTATAGTTTGTGTAATCTCCTGTAGCAGAGTTCTCCAGAGAAACAAAACCAATAAGATTGTGTGTGTGTGTGTGTGTCTGTGTCTGTGTGTGTGTAAATTTATTATAAGGAATTTGCTCACACAATTATGGAGGCTGACAAGTCCCAAAATCTGCAGGGTGAGTCAGCAAGTTAGAGGCCCAGGAGAGCTGATGGTGTGTTTCCAGTTCAAGTTCAAAGGCCTGAGGCCCAGTAGACTTGAGATGTTGTATTTCCAGTCTGAAGGCTGGCAGGATGAGCCAATGTTTCAGTTTCAATCTGAATGCAGGAAAAAAGCCAATGTCCCATTTAAAAGGTAGTAGGGACAGGGAAATTCTTACTAGGGGAAGGTCACTATTTTGTTCTATTAAAGCCTTCAACTGATTGCATAAGGCCCACCCACATTTGGGAAAGCAACCTGCTTTATTCCATCTACTAATTCAAATGTTAATTTCATACAGAAACATCCTCACGGAAATACCCAGAATAAAATGTGATCAAATATTTGGGCACTCTGTGGTCCAATCAAATTGAATCATAAAACTAACCATCACATCCCCTAAAAGAAATATTTATTCTTTCAATCTGTATCAAGTTATAATTTTCCCAAAACAGGCTCAAATACTGTAGGATAAGTATCACTTTTGTCGATAGCATATTTTCTATTAGAAAAGAAAGCATACACCTCTAATTAGGTATTTGTATTTCTAAAGTACACACATGTACTATATTACTGATGTTATATACATAATGAAATATAAATCACAATTGTTTCAAATGACATAAAACATATAAATAAAAATTACTACATTTTTCTCTACCCTTAAATGGCTATCTTGCCTATAATCCAGTATGTGTACTGACCACTGGTAAGTTCCTTGTTGTACAGCAAAGAGACATCTAAATACAGGAAAGAATGGGAAATTTTAAATTGCGAACATCCACTGGAGGGCTTGAGCTGAAAAGATTCTGTGGCTTTCACCAGGCTGGAAATGTTGGAGTTCTAAAAGTCATCATGGCAAGAACTTGATGATGGCTCAGGTATTCAAGTAAGATTATATAAACACAATGCACTCTTAAAATTAGGGAGAATGCTAAAGAGCTTTTAATAAATGGATTAGGTTTTTAGATATTTACTACATTAGAAATTAAAATGGAAACTCCTAAAACACTTTTCAATTCATAAAATAACAATAAGTCTATTACATATTAACATAAATAACATGTTCAATGGGAAAATATTACATAAAACAAAAAATAATAAGGAGGATGACATGTTCTAAATTTTTGTAAATCTTTATTTAATGTCTGGCTCAATTATAGACAAATTGATTCTCCTATTTGCTTCTGCATCTGCTCTTATGTGATATCAAACGTCATGCAGCCTCTGGAAAACTCCACTGTACACTTGTGAGAGACTGACAGTGACAAAGGCAAATACCTTCTTAGTATTATTTAAAAAATAGCTTTGATCTGACCACCAATTTGAAAGTTTTCATTACCCCTTCAGGTTTCCTGGACCAGACTTTGATAACTACTATAAGAGAATGTACATTTAAAGTAGAGAATGAACATCTCACTCAAAATAAGGGAATGAAAAATTGGGGTGAAGATTTTCATAAAGAAATTGCAGCTTCATTTTGTCTTCAGAGTACTAAATAAAGCATCTCTTCTTTTGAGGTGGGAGGAGCATTCCTTATGATTGTTTGCAAGGTTGGAAAGTTGGGGGCTAGGGGTGGGTAGAAATTAAGATGATCCAGGCTTGTCCATCCTCCTGGAAAAGTGCCTGGGTCAGAAGAACATGTAAGACCCAAGCAAATCCAAACATGTTTTTCTCATTTTAATCTGTGGACATAGGGAAAGGTGATTCCTTTACCTTTTGGGGTAGGTTCAGGGTTCTCAGAATCAAGTTACTCCTGTCCTGGCTATAGATGAAGGAAAACAGATCTGGGACACAAAAAGAAACAGAAGCTAGCAGAGAAATTGTTCGAACCTCTGGATTTGTCAATAATACAAATTAAAACTGGAACCAAGAGTCCTGACAATATCCAAAAGAAAACACATTTCTAAATAAAACAGTCAGATTTTAAGTTACTGTCTTATGCTTCTGGATATAGGATAAAAGTATAACTCTGACAGTGGTATAACTTTGACAATGTTATAACTCATAAACTTTATACTACACAATATATATAAGTCATATGTAGAACAAAAGTATGAGCATGAATGTGTGTGTGTATCTTACAAGAAGCAATGCCATGGGGAAAAAAATGCCACAGATATGTTGTCCAATTATTTCTTCTATCATTCCTCTCCTCTCACCACTCACTGCTTCAAAACCCTAAGCCTCTTTGAGTTAGCCCAACACCCTGCCCCTGGGACTTCATGCCATACTCTAAACTGCTCTTCTTGCCCTCTCCCCACCAGAGGACACTAGACAATATCTAGAGATACTTTTAATTGCCATGGCTAGAGGAGGACAGATGTTACTGGTATCTAAGGGCAGAGGCCAGGAGTGCTGCTAAATATCCTATAAAGAACAGGAGAGCTCCCCATAACCAAGATTTATCTAGCCCAAAATGTGAACAGTGTTGAAGTTGAGAAGCCATTCTCTAGGAAATAACCTTAGTTGGGAACCATTGTCTTAGCCCTCTCTCCACTAGCACTCTCTGGATTGCCAATGCATGGTACAGATTTCCAAAAACACACAAACAATATTATAGAGCCCAGTACTAAACTTTACTGTCTCCCAAAATTGTTTGTATTAGTATTGTATTGTTTATACTTGAAAGTAATGTAATTTGAGTCAATGCACTAAAGTAGCCCACATGAAAGTATACATAGCTATATGAGCACGCATGTGCTTGTTTATTCAAGTCAGGGTTGCAATGAAATAGTTGCTTGACCAAATTCTGCAAGGAAAAAAGAAAGCATCAAAGAAACTTAATTTCATGGTGGATACTTGTTTAGTTTCAAAACATGTTACGTGTTTGGGGGCACACCCCACCTTGACTGCAAAAAAGAACAGGTGATCGTTTAAATCTAGGAGCTACAAGCAATGGAAGAAGCAGAGACGTCTAAAAGTCTGTCCAAATACGGTTAAGTAAACTTGAAGCAGAATGACAATTTAAGGGAAGGATGTGCACTTTAATTTACCAGGTTCCATGAATCTCCATGAGACCATGGCATGCAACGACATTCTCCCATTTTCTACAATTTCCAATCACTTGCCCTCTCCTGTGTGACTTTCCCTCCTCTTGCCATTTACAGTTTGTGCTCCAGGGACAGGCTAATGGGGCTTGATTTTGTTACCTTGGCCGGCTTTCCTATAGGAGACTTCATCCTGTAAGAATCATAGTTCCAGCGGTGCATGTCTATGAAATTAAAATGGAAGAGATTGGTACTTCAGGAATGTGGTTGCTGTTATTGACAGTCACTCCAGATCAGTCTCTCCACAGGCAAGACAGCTCTTGCACGAAAAATACCTTTGCTTATCAAGTTGAGGCTCTGTGCAGCTGAGATGGCAATTTTGGGCCTATATGACAGTAGCCAGACATGAACTAGAGCCCTCAGGAAAGTGAACTTCAGTAATCCTCCAGTATTCCATTAATGTGAAATCCACTAATCTGACACAGCAACTTTTTCTCTATTTTAAAGATCTTAGAATGTTAAATAAACACAGCTAGTTGCTCAATAAAAGAAAAAGACACTGTTAACAGCATATTTCCGATAATTAGATGCTTAGTATTTTAGTTTCTAAGTTTCGGTTCACTTTTTAAAATTCAGTATACATTTTATTGTGGAGAACTAACATAATGTAAAGTCTGCATTTTAGCCATTTATAAGTGTAAAATTCAGTGGCATTAAGTACATTGACAAGATTGTGTCACCATTGCCACTATCCATTTCCAACACATTTACAAGATCCCCAATAGAAAATCTGTACCCATTTAAAAAATTACTCCCCAGCCCCTGATGACCACGATTATGCCTTCTGCCTTGCTGAATTTAACTACTCTGGGTGTCTTACATGTGATACTTGATATAATTATTTGTCCTTTTGTGTCTTGCTTATTTCAGTTGGTGTTTTCAAGGTCCATCCATGTTGTAGCAAGTATCAGAATTTCATTCCTTTTTAAGGCTGAATAAAATTCTGTTTGTTTACAACATGTTTTGTGTATCCATTCACACACTGATGGACATGTGGGTTGTTTCCACTTTTGGCTATTTTAAATAATGCTGCTATGAACATTGATACAGAAGTATCTGTTTGAGTCCCTGCTTTGAAATTAAATTTTGATCCATTTTTGCTCATTTAAAAATACAACCTTACAGCTATAAAGTGTAACAAAATAGAGAGTAATCTAATGTATACTTTATCATACAGACAATCCTATGTGACCTTGTGGCATAAGTAGAGAATTTTTTCATGTATGAATACTGCTCCTGAGGTCATTTAACTTATTTTCCAAAGCACATAAAATAAATAACTACAGGTGTTGGTAATGTTCTTTCCTCTGTTTGTAGTCTCCCACGGTGCCTGGTTTATATTAAGGATCAGAATGTGGGTTTTTAATATACAAATACTACTATATTTTGAAGCAGCTCACTGTTACTTATCAAAGGTTAAGTAAAAATGAAGGTCAGATCATGTCACTAAATATGACTCCTTTCTCTCTTATAATAGGAATAGCCAAGTGACAGAGAAGAACTGGACATAAATGATTCTGAAGTTTATGTGACCACAAATGACTTTCCTAACCACTTCAATGTATTCATTCAATTGTTTTACAAAGAGAAACCTGAAATATCAGGTCGTCTAACATCAAGACTTCTAAGACAATCTGGTTTTGACAAGACTAAGTATGAAAAGAGAATAAATTTAAAGCTGATATGAAGAAAAAATAACAAAATAATAGTACAGAAAACCCAAGTTATTGAAAATTATAATAACTGCTAAAGAGGAAAATTTTGGAAACCTTCTCTTAATAAATTATCTCTTCTCATTTAAACAGCTACAGAATTCCAAAATTTTGGGAGATATTTATTAAGTACAGGTCAGTCTGGAAAGATTCTTTAACCCTCATGACAGTTCTGTGGGGACAAACTTATTATTTCCATTTAAAGTTAAGGAAACCAAAAGTTTTAAATAATTCTCATGGGGGCACATGGCTAATAAATGGTGGAGATGAGATTTGAACCCATATCTATGTGACTCCTGAGTTGAAGTTTTTTATGACTATACTACCTAGAATTGTTCTAAGCCACATTTCACAATTGAGATAATGCTTCAAACAAAGACGTGTTTATGAGGGAGATAAGAATTAATGCGCTTTGTGAATTAAAATGGGTCCCTTCAGAGCTATAGGACAGAGCCTGTTCCGACTGCTTTGAACAGAGTCCAAATTATCTGCTATTTCCACTCTGAGAATTTAGCAACCCAACATGGGTCTATCTGAAATCATCTATCATTTCTCTTTGACCTCTCCCATGAGATCCTAATGGTGGCTGTTTCCACTGAAATAAAAATATTTTAGGAATGATGGCATTTCCAGGATATTTTTGAGCGTTTCACTGCTGCTGTTGTAATTATTACTAATTATAACTGTTGTTCCCCTTAGAGCAAATAAACACAGGATGTTCTTATGCTATTTGCTTAAAGAAAGAGGTTAATGGTAATCTATAAAGAAATTATCAACCAAATGTGGACTCACGTATTTCTTTTTCCTATGTACTGGCATTAATAATTTCAGAAGTCATCAGCATGCATGGTTCTGAGTTCACATTTATATTTGCTTCAGGATAATTTATAGCAGCCAAAAATGACACAAACAACTTAGAACAGCAGTCATTATGAAAATGGTAAATTAAAATGGAATACTGACTGATGTCTTATAGAAAATTAATGTGCCATTAACCTTAACTATACCAATAAAGTTACATTATGAAGGTCAACTACAAGAACAGTTATCCACCTGGGACACACAGTAAATAGCATAGATTAATTCTGTGTTAAGGTGGGATGCTGAGGTTAAAAGGGAAAGGTAAATGAAGTCAAATATTAAGCCCAGGTTTAAATAAAAATCACAAATTTAAGCACATAAGCTAATATTAGTTCAGGATTTCCTTTCTTATATTACTGATTATTTCTGTTATAATTCACCGTGATTACTTTTTATCAAGTAGCTTCAGTCCAAGTTTCTTTCTGTACATAACATTAACACATCCAAGTATACTTTCAAGTAGTAAAACATTTTAGAGCTTGAAGGGTCACTAAACATAATTAAATTCCCCCACTTCTCATTCTAAACATGAGAAAACAAAGAGCTCAAACAACAAAGATGCTTGAGAACAAATTCAGTCTAATTTTCATTCCAGAATTATATCCCGAACAACCTGATTGATTCTTGTTTCAGCTATATTCTCTTTGCTAAGGCATTTTCTCCTTTGATTCTCCAACTCTGACAGATAGTAGAAATCCAGGATTTTTAACAAGTAAAACAGAGGTAATAATGCCTAATATAAGCATTTATTAAGATAGGCTAAGAAAATGTTCTTTAAGATCATGCTTTAAAATTGTTAAAGGCTATACATGTATCACTATTATAAATGAGGGACTTGAAGAAGTTTAATTCTCTTTTACAGGGTCTCTATATACACCAAAAAGAATATACAGTTGCCCCTTGAACAATGAGGAGGGTAGGGGTACTGACCCCCATGCAGTCAAAAATCTGTGTATAATTTTGACTGTTCCAAAACTTTAATAGCCAACTATTCACCAAAAGTCTTACTGATAACACAGTCAATTAACACATATTTGTTTCTTATATGCATTATTCTTACAATAAATAAGCTAAAGAAATGTCATTAAGAAAATCATAAGGAAGAGGAAACATATTCACTATTCATTAGATGGAAATGGATCATCATAAAGGTCTTCACCTTCATCATCTTCAAGTTGAGTAGGCTGAAGACGGTGAGGAAGAGGAGGGATTAGTTCTGCTATCTCTGGGGTAACAGAGGTGAAAGAGATGGAAGGAGAGGCAGGAAAGGCAGGCACCCTTGGTGTAACTTTTATTTTTAAAAAATTGGGTATAAGTGGATCCATGCAACTAACGTTGTTCAAGGGTTAAGTGTTCTGGCTTCCAGATTTTAAAAATGCGTTTTTTAGGCACTGTTCATCCAATTTACTGGGTATGATTCTTGAATATCTCTGGATATTACAGATGTCTAAAATCATATAACTGTAATATTTATCTTATATGGTACTTGTGAATGTTAATATATGTATAATATTTGAGATAATGTTAAAAGCCTAGTATGCATTCGATAAACATTGATTAATATTAATTTTCTTTCCTTTTCCTTTTGAATCATCCTTCTTTCTTTTGACTAGGTATAATAAAATTGCAAAATTCTGAATAGTAGTAACAGGCAAGAACAAATTTGGATTTACAAAATAATTTTATTAGAAGAGGGAATTAGTTAACTGGCCTCTCCATTAAATAAACCGCTAGGTGCAGTGGCTCACACCTATAATCCCAAAACTTTGGGCGGCCAAATGGGAAGGACTTCTTGAGCTTAGACATTCAAGACCAACCTTCGCAACATAGCAAGACCTCATCTCTACTTAAAAAATAAAAAATAACCCGGCATAGGGGCATGCATATGTGGTCCCAGTTACTCAGGAGGAGGAGGGAGGAGGATCCTTTGAGCCCAGAAGGTGGAGGGTGCAGTGAGCTCCACTGCACTCTGGCATGGGTGACAGTGCAAGACCCTGTCTGAAAACACACAACACAACACACATGCACACAAACACAAAAATAACAGACGTATAAAATAAAAAGTAAATCTGCACATAGAGACAGTACTACACATCCCTAAGCATTCTCATTTAAAATACGGTACCTGCAGCTCTCACATATTAGGAGGAGAGTAATATACAAAAATCTTGATTAATTCTACAAATGCTTCAAGGAAGAAGAATATAGTCATTTTGTTCAAGAGAAAGGAATCCTGATGTGTCAAAAAGACACTTTGCTATATCTCTGTTATTCTGACAATTCCTTATGGAGACAGGGCCAAGCTCTTCTGGAATAAGCTATTATATATCTTTTCCTATATATTATATAGTGAAGGGTCTAGTCACATAATCACATATCAATATCAATATACATTTTTTTTTTTTTTTAAGAGATAAGTTCTCGTTACCCTGCCCAGGCTAGAGAACTTATTCACAGTTGCAATCATCACACACTGTGGCCTCAAAATCCTGGGCTCAAGCAATCCTGCTGCCTTAGCCTTCCAAGTAGCTGGAACTACAGGCATGCACCACAGGGCTCGGCGTCTTAAACTCTTCGTTTTAACATATCAAATCACCATCTAAGATTAATATTCAAGTTAATTGTAACTTAAATCTAGAGAAATACAAAGCAATGGGGAAAATGAAGTCAAAAGACTAAGTGTCCTGTTGATTCCTGTAAGTCATACCACAGGTATCTATACCATTGATGCAAAAGTAAGATAACACTTTCAAACGACGCTAGTCTTCTCAGAAAAAAGGGTTGCCAGCTCCCTGGGCCACGGACTCCGAGTGCTAGCACATCAGTCGTTTTAAAGAAATTACTAGCATGCTGTGTTTGGTTTCCCGTCTCCTACCTAGCATTTTACAAACTGTATCAAAGCACGGAGTGTAACAGCTCCAATTTCTTTCACAGCAGCAGCACTGTGTGAGAAAAATTGACAGATTAACTAGAAGAAAGCCTCCAAACTCACTATGAACTATGACTGTCTATTAGAACAGAATGGTAGGCCGAGGAGTACACATAAAGAAATGCCTCAGTGATCCATTGCACAATGAACCAATGGGTATGATAATGCTCTTCAGGATTTGTGTGTGAGAGGGAGAGTACAATCCAGGAATGATAACCTGCACAATTTTGCTTAGAACTCATTCTGGGTGAGGACAAAGATCAGGAGTTGAAAAGTAGCTATTGATTTTTCTTAGTGTTTCGCTTATTATTTTGATGAATCCTCTGCCCGCTAGCTTCTTCTAACAAATAAACTACACTAAACAAATCTGGTCCTGGCATAAATTAATGAGGCTGAGTTAAATGAAGCCCCAACTGTGTCACAAACAAGGACCACTGTTAATTGAATTCAGATATGCAACTTGTCTTCTTCATGACAATCCATCGGATTTAGATTCAGTGGGCAATGCTAATCCTTGCATTTATACAGACATTTACAGTGTGCTTCAGAAATATTTGCCATGTACTCCATACAATTATACTAACAAAATAGGTAGCATTCATAGTATTACAACTATTTAAGAGAGGTGTGAGAGCTTAAACATGGTGCCTAAAGGCAGGGGCCACTAGAATGGTGATAGTGTGCATGTATGTAGAAGGAAAGGAAGGCATGGGGGAAGGAAAATGAAGTCACAAAAGGGAAATTAGAGGAAGAAATACATGGGATCACTGTCAACTTAATTGGTGTGTGCTTTTCCTTTTGAGTTACTTATTAAAAGGGTTTGCATCAATAGGCATTTTAAAGAAAACCATGGATAAATGAAACCTGTCAACTGGCAACTGCAATGTGTACATTACTAAGAACATGTGAAAGGCAATGTTTTACACTGTTTGGATAAATGAAATGGAAAAAAAAAAAACATCAACAGACTGTATCTTATGCCTCAATCTTATAGGATTCTCTTAGGAAAAACACACTGCCAGAATATTCTTTATAAACCTTAATTTATTTATCTATTTATATTAGTTCAATAAGTTAACTAATTGAGACTAATAAAAGTTTCAAATTGGCAACTTACAATTTGGGACTTTTTCTCCAGTCCTTTAGTATAATTTGAGCTTTCACAAATTTTTAAGTACAATAGATCAGTGGGGGGAAACGCCTCAAATACATCTTGATAAAGCATGTCCTTAAAAACATGTTTTATTGTCAAGCAGATGAATTAATACAGAAAGAGCATATAAAAGACTCTATATGCTGGAGTATTTAATATCTATTAACAATTCACCAAATATTCTATTGTTATTTTCATTTATTAATTTGTTCATTTCACTATAATCATCATGAGATTATGATATAAAAATAGAAGCTGTGTTCATCATAAAAGATGACCCACGTCTTTAAAATCAAATAAAATACAAGGATAAGACATTTGAGAAGTGACATTTTTTTCAGGGAAGAAAGGGTAACAATATAACCAAATAATACCAGAAGCTAGAAGTCTCAAGATAAACAAGTTTTTGACTAAGTGATATTTGGGACTGGCATTAAGAAACTCTTGAAAATATTCAACATTTAAAGTGGGGCCTGGTGGGATGTGATTGGATCATAGGGTCAGATTTCCCCCTTGGTACTCTCCATGCAATACTGAATTCTCATGAGATCTGGCTGTTTAAAAGTGTGTGCCACCTCCCCACCTTTCTATTCCTCCTGCTCTGACCATGTAAACTGCCAGCTTCCCCTTCACCTTCTGCCATGATTGGAAGTTTCCTGAGGTGTCCCTAGAAACTAAGCAGATGCCGCCACGCTTCCTGTACAGCCTGCAGAATCATGAATTAATTAAACCTCTTTTCTTTATTTAAAAAAAAAAGAAAATATTCAACATTTATCAAAGGTCAAATATATGTTAGAGGAACTCTGCCTTGTAAATATATTAAACACGTGGATGTAATTTTTTAAACCAAATTTTTAAAAGTTTTATATAGATAGTAACATAATCCATACTTTCTACTTAAGGGCTCCAAGACTCAACACTAGTTAAATGTCTTATTAATGCTCATTACTGGTAAAACCAGAACTTGATTGAATCAAAGCCTTCTGATTCTAGATGCATAAATTTATCCAGCACATTAAAAAAATGAATTGGCTAAAAATGGGCCAGTTCAGGGTCTCAAAATATTCTCCAGTTACATATTTCAGTAACCTTTTTAACTCTGATTATAACAGTCATATTTCTGAGGAAAAAAAAAATAGAAAAAAAAGCAAAAAGCATAAATAGAAAAATAGAAATCTCTAAAGTCCACCATTAAAAAATATAATACTGTTAGCATTCTTATAAATAACCAAGCTGGATATCCACTGTTTTTGCCTGCCAACTGTCTGTCTTTACTTCAGGTAACAGCATCCCAATTTTCATTTGGGAAACTGATGAATATATGTTGGATGAGTGTCAACAAGACAGCCTGTCTAAAGTTCTCACCTTAATTCATACAAGTGGCAAAAATTACCTAAGTTAAATCAACTGGTCACTTTCTCTACTAGAAATTCTCATTTCAAGAGAAGTTACTCATTGTAGGGTGCAAAAAAAAAAAAAAATGAAGCTGATTTATGCTCAATGATATTGACTAACTTTCAAATTCCTTCTACATAGCTATTCATAGCTAATTATTTCAATTCTGTGAACTGCCCTGTATATTTCCAGTAAAGCTCCCTTTGTTTTTGTATGCATGTTTCTTTTAGATATACATTTCAGTGGATTTTATTATTTAAATTAAAAACTCTTAGGAAAGAGGATGCGAATAATTTTGAGGTTTATGCTACACATTATGAGAACATATTTATTGAAACCCTCTCAAACAGTGGGCATTAATTTTTCTTTTTCCCGTTTACCAATTTGATACCTGAAACATGCTATAATTTTTTTTTTTTTTTTTTGAGATGGAGTCTTGCTCTGTTGCCCAGGCTGGAGTGCAGTGGCGCAATCTCGGCTCACTGCAAGCTCCGCCTCCCGGGTTCATGCCATTCTCCTGCCTCAGCCTCCCGAGTAGCTGGGACTACAGGCGCCCGCCGCTGCGCCCGGCTAATTTTTTCTATTTTTAGTAGAGACGGGGTTTCACCATGGTCTCGATCTCCTGACCTTGTGATCCACCCGCCTCGGCCTCCCAAAGTGCTGGGATTACAGGCGTGAGCCACCGCGCCCGGCCGAAACATGATATAATAACTTAAATGAACAGTTCATTGATTAACAGTGAAGCTGTTAAGAAGCTCTCTGTATTTCTTGTTCTTTAAAATTGATTGTTCATATTTTGCCGCTTAATTGATATGCCATTTGCTTATTAGATTTAGAGATATGACAGTTTTTTTTAGTTTAAGGTTTGCAAATTTTTTCTCATTCTGTTAATAATCATAATTGTATTTCTTTTACATGCGTATCAAATTACTATAGTATTAAATTGATAGATATTTCATTTTATTTATTTTTTTAAAGAAAGGCTCACCTTATCCCCAAATCATATAGTTACCTTGTTTGCTTGGATTCCGTTGTAATTACATATTTAACATTTATTCCTTAATAAATCTGTTTCATCTGATATGCAGGGAGATAATGATTTGCACTACCCTTTCACCTATTATCACATCGTGCTCATATAATCCACACTTACATAGCTTCACTGAAATGCCAACCTCAACATAAATTCACTTCTAATATGTATGTAGGTCAGTTTCTTGACCTTTTCATTTGTCTAATCTAATATTATATAAACACTTCATTAAAAATTTTTTTTTTAGTTATTTTTGAAATTCTCTTGGCTACTCTTGGATATTATTCCTCCAATTGTATTTCAGGGCAATTTTAGAATTCTAATATATATACATATGTATGTGTGTGCATAAAACTAAATTCTGTATCATATTTAACCTTCCCATTTTATTGAAACTTCATGTTCTTTGGCAAATTATTATGGTTTCCATCATATAAGAATCTCACATCTCTTGTTAAGTCAATTCATATGAATTTTATATTTTGTTGCTATCATTTTTAATTGTACATTCTTGTTTGTTTTTGACAAGAAAACTGAAATAAAAACAGTACACTTTAAAAGGTGTTAAAAACATGTATTTTTAAAGTTTTCAGATTCATAAGTATAAAAGGCATAATCATATTTCTTATAGGCAGAAATAATTTTATATGCTTTCCATATTTTTCTGTTATTCCTTTTTCATCTCTTACCAGATATAAAGATTTTAAGAATCACTAAGTTAAACAAAGTATAAGGGAAGCATCCTTTATTTTGGGGGGAATTTGGTGGGTATGCCTGAAATGCTGTCTCCTTAAGTACTATATGACTTAGGTCTGAGTCATATAAAGTATCAATCTATTACTAGACTACTAATTATTTTTGTTGTTTTATAGTGTTTTAAGTCAGGAACGGTTAAGAAAGTTTATCAAACATCTAGTCAGGAGTGATTGTATGAGCATGCCCCTAGGCTAACAGGAGTTTCAGAATCACCACCCCACCTCCAGCCCTGATATTTATTCTGTTTCAGGCATTTAAAATTACACTGCTTCATAAAGGACACCTGTCAGTTTTTCCTCTATTTCTGAATCTATTTTGTTACCATAAAATTGCTTATTTGTTAATAATTTAAAGTAGTTTATCCATTAAGATGATAGCACATGCAATTTTTTTGGAGGTTAAAATGACAACTTTTCCGGGTTTCTTTTCCTGGGTTATTTTGTTTATTAATGTTTTTAAACTTGAGTTAATTTATATAATTTGCATTGATAAAAATACCCATTTTCCTTAACATTTTTAATCCCTTCAGTATTGATATAACCCCTTCTTATAATAACTATATTTTTGGGGTTTTTTTTCTGTACAAGATGTTTAAACAGTTTATGTATAACTTGCTTTTAAGTAACAGTTCTTAGATTTACTTAATCTGTTTTCTGTTGTTTCCTATTTTCTATTAATTGATCATTATTTAATAATCTTTTAATTATTTTACTTACTCCTATAATTTTATTAACTTTTCTAACTTTTCAAGTTGAACATTACTTTATTTTATTTACAATATGTCATGTGATAAAATTTTTGATCCTAACTCACAGATTTTCACACATAGTGTTTTTATTTTATTTTATTTTTTTCAAAAGTGGGTTCTTTATACTCATAATGTGATTTGTGACACCCATTGTGACACAGATGGTTTGGTCCTTTCCAATAATAAAAAATATAATAAAAAATAATTTAAAAATGGTGCTTTTTGGAATACTTGTGCTTTTTGAAACTACAAATCACATTATGAGTATAAAGAACACAGTTTTTGAAAAAAAATAAATAAATTATTTCTTCCAAATGTTGGAGAAACCAGTGTTTCCAGTCAATTGACCTAAGACAGGTGTTTTAGGCCCTTTTGGATTTTTAAATTGTTTTTACGTGTATGTTTCTGTGTATGCGTGTGGTGGCTTGTATTTATGGGTGTGTGGTGTTCATTGCTATAATAGGAAATAACATTAAAAACTGGAGTTATAAATTATTAAGAACATAACAAAAATAAAAACAGTATGTGTGAAAATCTGTGAGTTAGGATCAAAAATTTTATCTTCAGGCAAATACGTAGCCTTAAATAAAATGTTATCACATGACATATTGTAAATAAAATAAAGTAATATTCAACTTGAAAAGTTAGAATAGATAATAAAACTATAAGAGTAAGTAAAATTTCAGCATCTCCTGGGAGAAGTTTCTCCTAGTTCACCGGGTAAAAATTTTTCACAGATCTTTGTAACAAACTGGCCAATGACTAAAAAGTTTACACCAGCCAGATTTATTCAGTGACAGTCCAACATTAACAGCAAAAATCGATGCAATTTACTTGACTTTTATGCTCTATGTCAAATGTTGGTTGGCAGTGTTTGATTGCCCTAATTATTCAGGGGAATAAAAAGTATTTAATATTAATAAACATTTCTGAAATCTCCACAACATTGATAAAAGGAGACCTAGCCACTGGTTTTAAAACCTCCTATCCTGTTGTCATTCATGTTCTTTCCACTGGTATTCCATTGGTCATAGCAATATGTTTGGTCTCACGATGTGTGCACCATTATACCTGGCTAATTTTTGTATTTTTTGTAGAGACAAGGTCCCACTATGTTGCCCAGGCTGGTCTCGAACTGCTGGGCTCAGTGATCCTGCCGCCTTAACCTCCCACAGTGCCATTTTTATCTTTAAAAAAGTTTTCTCACATCATAAAAAACTCTCACGTTTTTTCTTAATTAGTTTTCATTCATCCATTTAATAAATATTTATTAAGTGCTTACAATATGTCAGATACACATCCTTAAGAATCCTTCAAAATTCTGTAACTCAGGAAAATATATAAGGGTTACCTAAGAAGTTCTGTTTGTCTTTAAATGAAGGGCAAAGAGTTTTAAGAAGGAAATGTAATAGCTTAGAAAACATATTTCTATTCAACCATTTGCCATACAAGCAATTTTCTAAATAATGATCTAATCATACAGTTTACAAAGTATTATAAATGTGCATAAGCCTTTCCTTGACATAATGAGCTACCTGTACAGACAGTAGATTAAATGCCCACTACAAACTACTCTTAGCATGCCAGATCAGTGAAGAAAACCTATTGAAATGCTATTCCTGCTGAGTGACCAAAAGGAACATCAGTTATTTGTTCTCACAGGTGCACAGCTGCATTCTCTGTCAAGAATGCTTCAAGTAACACACTTCATACTACTTTTACTTCAGATGATTAAAAAGTAGATTGGCAAAGAATCATTAAAAGCTTCAATAGAAAGAAAACCCAACAGTTCTAGTATCAGTGAAAAGTTTCTTTATGCTTCTTGTCAAATATGATTCTGTTTGATATATTTTTAATGGCTACAAGAAAAATAATGAAGAAATTAAAATCAATATAAAATTACAAATCAAAATACTATTCTAGGGTTGACAGAACGAGTATTTCAAATCAAGGGAGAAAAATCCATCACCAACTCGATCTTCAATGCTTTACTTTCTGAAGAGACTATGACTCATTCTTGCTGCTATTGCTAGGCAGGACAGGTTGAATCAGGAGTGGGGAAACAGTCTTTAATTAGAAATTCATTGAATTTTGTCAGATCCAATAAGACATTAATGTTATTTCAGGGGGAATGGTAGGTATGTTTTTATTCTGTCTGCTTCTGATTCAGATATTTTCATTCCAGGCTACATTCCTAGGCTATTATTTTTCATTCTTCAAAAATAAAAAAAGTGTGGAAAACAGGAGGATAAAGTCAAGGGAGTCTTTTTGTTTACAAATCAAATGTGAAATTTTCAAAACACATCTACTGCTTTGAAAGACAGGTTGAGAAGCTATCATTTGAGAGTTAACTGGATTTGTGCACTCAAGCAGTGGCAGTAAGACAATTTTTCAGTATTCAATTGCAATCCTTTTTATTTGTGTATTATAATAGAAAACAAGTGAGAGCACAGAACGAGTGAGTTTTAGGTAGCAGAGGGTTAAAAGCCTTTCATATACACAGATAATCATGGCAATTTTAGTTAAACTATCAAACAACACCTAAAGTCTCGCAGGTGCTCAATATGCCATTGGGGTAAAAGTGAAACTATTTTTAAAAGGGAACAAGTAACGGTGTATGTTTTAGGTCAAACGTTACCTACAGATGAGAGCATAAAACTAAAAATAAAGGCAAAGTGTGATGAGGCAGCATGTGCTGAGGTAAAAAAGTGGGAAGGCTGTCCCTTATGCTATAAATGTCTCTATAGGCTTTGTAAATCACAGAGGACATCACTTTTAGGGATACCAAATAACAGACATTCTGCATTGTGACATAAAATAAAGCCATTCTCCCTTGTACATGCTGTACTGACTGAGAAAAATTTCTCATACAGATCCCATAGCTCCACAGTGTCAGTCATAGCCAATGTTAGCCTGTGGGACTTTAAAAATGATCAAGGTTAATCTTTTCATTTTATAGAAGAGAAGACTGGAGTTTATAAGAGTAGGAAACTTGAAAAGCACCTAATAAATTAGTTGAGGGCTAAAGCCAAGTTATGTGACTGTTGCTGTAATACTCTCTCCCTTTATCGGAATGTCTCAATCATGAGAACACAAATTCATCCATCCATCCATTTGGTACCAACAGCTCTAAGACTTAGAAACTATTGCAGTAGTTCATTGGAGTCTGATAAAATTTAAACATATTCCACTTGAAAACTAAAATAAGTTGATACAAAAAAGGTAGGGACATAAATGTAATCAGCATACCATAAAGTGTTTAATACAAGTAAACTTTTACTATTTCTATTTCTCACTATTTTACAGATAGAAAATATTTATATAAGTATGATAAACAACATATATGAAAGCAAGCATGCCAGAATTGAACTGGTCCTGAGACTTTCCACATGTGGAAAACAGAAGTGGCAAATGTTTCTCTTTGATGCCATTTGCTCATTAGACATAGCTTGCTTGTTCCACAAGCTATGTCTAATGTATTTTTTTAAAAAACTATTAGTTGTCAACATCAAAATATTGAAGTGTTTCAAAAACTTAAAAATTGTGGTTTCCACTGATATATTAAAAGACCGAGCATCACTGGGACTCCATTCTGAAATGGCAACAATTACCTAAACTGGGTATAATATATCTGTCATTTCCCTGCCATGTGAAGGCCTGGACTGCAGGAATGTCGATGGAAATGGGGAAGAAACAAGAGTCACAAACAAAAGAGAAATAAGTCATATAAAAATCAAGTAGGAAACGCAGGCATCAATATTACTTTGTAATTACAGCAAATATAAATAGATTAAACACTGTAATTAAAAGGTAGATATTTATAGACTGGCTTTTAAAAAACACATGATCTAACTATTGTCTACAATTGAAATATTTTAGGTTCAAAGACAAAAACAGGCTGAAAGTTAAAAGATGGAAAAGGACATATGCAAACAGTAACCAGAAAAAGAGCTGGAACAGCATTACTAATACCACACTTCAATACTTTAAGCCAAAAATTTTAATGTAAAAACAGGAGATTTTACAATGAGAAAAGGGTCAATCTGCCAGTAAAAAATAATACTTATAAACTTATATGCACCTAAAAAACAAAGACCCAAAATAGAGGAAGGGAAACTGATAGAATTTAAAGAAGAAATAGAAAATTTAACAATAATAGTTGAAAAGCTTCAATATCCTTCTTTAAATCATGGAAAGAAAATCAGACAAAAGATCAAAAAGGATCCAGAAGACTTAACACTATAAACAAACTAGATCAGCAAACATGTATAGAACACTCCACTCCAAAGAGCAGAATACACATTCTTCTTAAGTGCATTGAAAACATTTTTCAAAATAGACTGTAAAAGATCTACAGACTATATTTTATATACATTTTTCCTACATTATAGAGACATTGAAATATTAAAGGTTTTATAAATAATATAAAAGGTGATACAACAAATTCAATGAGTTTAAAAGGAATAAAATCATAAAACGTTCTCTGACCACAATAAAATTAAATTAGCAATCAAAACTAAAAGTAAATCTGGGAAATCTGTGGAAAATAAATAATTTAACCATAAATAACCAAGGGGTCAAGAAAAAAAATCAAAAGGGGAATTACTGTGAGACTTTGAAATGCATGAAAATGATAACAGAATATGCCAAAACTTGTAAGATGAAGCTAAAGCTGTACTTCAAAGAAAATGTATAACTTTAAATGCCTATATTTAAAAAGAATAAAAATTTAAAATCAATAACTTAACTTTCCACCTTGAAACCCTGGAAAAGAAGAGCAATAGAAGGGAGAAAATAATAAAGACTCGAGTAAAATATAAAGGGAATTGCAAACAAAAATACAATAGAAAAAAAAATCAATGAAATAAAAATTGGGTCTTAGAAAAGATAAATAAAATTGACACAATTTTAGCTAGACTGACAAAACAATTGAGAAAATTCAAATCTTCAAATCGAGAATAAAATGGGGATAACAACAGAATTTACAGATATTTTAATAAAAAGGATTATAAAGCAATTACTATAAACCACTATGTTATCAACAAATTAGATAATTTAGACAAAATAGAAAAATTCCTAGAAAGACACAAACTACTGAAATTGATTCAAGAAGAAACAAAAAATCTGAATAACTCTCTATCAAGGAAAGTGAATTAGTAATCAAGAAACTTCTCATTAAAAAGTCCATGAGCAGAAGGCTTCATCAGTAAATTCCACAAAATGTTTAGTGAAATTCTTCAAAAACTAGAAGACAACGAAACACTTTCAGACTCATTATATAAGGCCATTATTACCTTGATACCCAAACCAGACAACAGCATCATAAGAAAGCTACAAATTAATACTCCTTATGAAGATAGACACAAAAATTTTCAACAAACCAAATCTATAAACATACAAAAAAATTATAGACCACAAACTACTCGGATTATTCAAGTAATGCAAAATTAATTCAACATATAAAAATCAATCAATGTAGCACACCATATTAATACAATAAAGAACAAAAGCCACAAAATCATTTTACACAGGCATAAAAAGTATTTTAAAAATGCAAAACTCCTCCATGATAAAAACAAAACAAAACAAAACAAAACAACAAACAAAAAAAAACTCAAGGAACTAGAAAGGAAAATCCTTGGAAGGAAGATCCTAAACCTAAAAAAGGGCACCTGCAAAAAAGGGCATCTCACAGCTAACATCATACTTACCAGTAAAAGATGAAAGCTTTTCCCATAATATCAAAAATAAGACAAGAATGGTTGTCTTGCTATTTCAATTCAATTGTAGTGGAGGACCTAATTAGGATAATTAGGAAAAATAAAATAAAATAAAATAAAATAAAATGTGCCTAGATTGGAAGGAATGAACAAAACTATCTCAATTTCTTCTACATAGAAAATCCTATGGAATCCACAGAAAATTTTAGATCTAATAAACAAGTTCAAGCAAAATTCTAGGATACAAGCTCAATATATAAATACCAGTTTTATTTCTATACACTAGCAATGAGTAATTCAAACATGAAATTAAAAAATAATTTCATTTAAAATATCATCAAAAATAATAAAATATTTAGGAACAAATTTAATAAAGTCAGTATATTAAAGATGTGTATGCTGAAAACTACAAAACATCATTGAAAGAAATTTTAAAAAGAACTAAATAAATGGGAAGACACCCCATGTTCATAGAATGGAAGATTTACTAGTGTTAAGACTGCAATACCTCCAAATTGATTTACAGATACTATGTAATCTTTGTAAAAGTTCAAGGTGGTTGTATTGCAGAAATTATAAAAGTGATCTTTATATTCATATGGAAATTCAAGAGCCTCCAAGTAACTGAAACATCCTGAAAAAAAAAAAAAAAAAAAACAATGTCTGACGACTCAGACTACATAGCCAAAATATATCCAGAATATATCAAGAACTCTTATAATTCAATACTGAAAAAAGACCCAGTTAAAAAATGAACAAAAATTTGAATAGACATTTATCCAAAGAAGATATACAACTGTCCAACAAGTACATGAAAGATGCTCAAATCATTAGCAATTAGAGAAATGCAAATCAAATCCACAATGAGAAACACTTCCCATTCACTGACATGACTATGGTTAAAAAACAAGCAACCACAGGGTTGACAAGAATGGGAAGAAATAAAAACCCTCATGCATTGCTGCTGAGAATGTAAAATGCAACCACTTTGGTAAACAATTTCGTTTATCATTCTTCAAAAAGTTCATCATAGCTTTACCATATGACCCAGCAATTCCACTCCTAGGACATCTAAGCAAAATAAAAACATATTCCACACAAAAACTTGTACACAATATTCAAAGCAGCATTATTTATAATTATAAAAAATAGAAACAACCCCAAAGTCCATCAAATGATGAATGAATAAACAAAATGTTGTATATCCATAGAATCAAATATAAATCATCCATAAAAATAAATGAAGTACTGATACACGCTACAGCACGAATTTTAATACATCATGCTAGCTGAAAAAAGCCTGACACAAAACTCTACATATAATATTACTCTATTTGTGTTACACTTCCTGAATAGGCAAATCTATACAGGCAGAGTGTACATTAGTGATTGCAAGGAGTTGATGGACAGGTTAACAAGGAGTGGCTGCTAATGGGTCCTGGGATTCTTTTGGTTTTGAAAATATTATTGAATTTAATAATGATAATGGCTGCACAATCTGGGAATATACTATAAACCACTGACTTGCATACTTTAAAAAGGTTATGTTTATGATACATGAATATCTAATTTAGAAAAAAAGAAGATTCACAAAAATAATTGCATCAAAGTATGGTATATGAATTGGTCAACATAAAGAGAAAGTACCATTCAAGAAGAATCTAATATTTGGAAACTATATCATTGGTATATGAGAAAGGATGAGTTAAATTTAGCAACTAATAAAGTACATTACTTAGAAATTCAGCAATAAGTTGATTCAGAATATTAAGCAAATAAATACATTAAAAGGTCATGACCAACCAAAAAAACAATAAATAAAATAATTCTCAGAGACTTGCCTGAAAAAAGCATGTTGTGAAATAATTTTCAATTAATTCATTTATAGGAACAATTAACCCTTTCAGTTGTCAAATATGTCTCCTTTATTTGTACAGAGTGCATTCTCTAATAGGTAAGAAAGCTACTCACCACCATGCTAGGCTGATAACTACCCAGGCCAGAGTAGAATCAGAAATTTCTAGCACCGATAACTGTGGGAACTACAGGATCATTCATACAGCGATTTTTCAAGTGTCAAAATCTGAAAACTATTGATAGTTCTGAGCATAAGATGAATATAAAGGTCATAGCAGCACTGGGGAAATGGACCTGTAAGTGAATTCTACTTGCCATAGGAAGTGAAAAATAACTTTTTAACACCCTCCTTATTATTATTCTAATCATTTTAGAATCTCAGTTTTACCTCTATTAGTGGTTTATTAATAAATAAATAACTGTATAATTTCCCCACTGGCCAAATCACTTTGAAAAAATAACACATTTGATGTTTTCAAAAGATACAATCTTACCAGATTATTACAAAGACAATGGTCCCAAGCCACATACATTACAATGGAGACATAAATTACAATGGAGCTTTTTCCATTTTAATTTATGTCTCCATTGTAATGTGTATGGCTTGGAGAAAGCTCATTCTGTTTATCTGCTTCTGTTGAGTAAACATACTGGGAATATGTTGTATTTCTGACACATTATTGTTGGGTCAGCTCACACAATGTGATAAAGCCAACTCTTTGCCTTTATTATTTTCCTAATTACCAAGGCCAACAGTGTTTCATCTAAATTATGTTGTGAACTCAAGCGAAAAGATGTTAAGTGTCTTCCTCATAAGTGATATAACACCCCTTTCCTCCCTTTGGCCTATCTTTAATCATAATCAATGTCAAGGATCATGTAAAATTTTTTAAAGTACTAATACAATCTGGCCCTAAATATGTTTCATTGAATGTAAATGGTGTAGATTAATAATCCAACTAATATTTTCCGCTGTGATGTTTATAATGTGTAATTAATTTCATTCTTAAGTATACAAATATACTTTATAACAGAAGATTGAGCATTATAACTAAGCTACATAATTATTACATAAGGCATTCAATAACAAATTTAATTTGATATGAAGGATAAAGTTAATAACCATATAAATCTAAACTTTAAAATAAAATATATTGTAAAAGAAATTATCTACTTACATATTGGCTTCTACTTCCCATTACAATGTAATGAACAAGTAATTTCACCAAATGATCCTTAATACTACTACTTTTAATAGCCCATCAAAACATAGATGAACTGAATTTCACTGTGCATCTTACCTACTTATATGTAATCTAGATTTACAGGAAATCTAAATAACAGTCAACCAAAGATGCCATAATCTAATTCCTATTGAAAATGAAAAATCCAAAGGTGACAATCTATTGTGATACAAAATATACCGTTTATACGGTATTCCAAGGATACTATCAGCTCTGAGTACCCGCTGAAAATACTTTCCCTCTTTTATTGTAACACTGGTAGTATGACTCTAGAGTTACCTTGAGCTAAGGATTCAGGTAGAGGAAGCTGAGAGTGTAGACAGAGGGAGGAAAGTCGCTGTGCTCCTACCCAGATTTGCTTGCTTTATTACACCTCTCTGAGGATCACAGCTAGGCTGAATCAGAGGTGCCTGTGGGACTCAGTAACCATAAATTTGGAGCTGTCCTCTGTGGTAGTGCTGAAAGAGAACTAGTAGCGGTGAACAACAGAGGTGCTCACATTGCAAGGTATGAGAGACCTGCTATAGCAGTGATTCAATCCATGAGAAAGAGAGATAACAGACAGCTGTGGTCAAATGAGCATTGATTAATATCCATCATCTAATGAATAAATAAAATGTGGTCTATCCATACAATGTAATATTTTTCTGCAATAAAAAGAAATTGATATGTGCTATAACGTGGTGAATCTTAAAAACCAGTAGACTAAGTGAAATAAGTCAGTCATAAAGAACCACATATTGCCTGCTTCCATTTAATGAAATGTCCAGACAGAAAGTGGATTAAGTGGTTGCCCGGAGCTGGGTTGGGGAGTGAATAGGGAAAAAGAGCAGTAGGAATTTTTTTTTTGGTGGGAGTAATAAAAACATTCTAAAATTGATTGTGATGATGAATTGGTATAATTATTATTCACTCTGAATATACTAAATTGTACAGTTTAAATAAGTAAATTATATGGTATGTGAATTTTATCTCAATAAAACTGTATTATTTTAAAACAAGTGCATGGATTTACGCCAAGGCTCTGTATCTTACGAAATCTGGAATGACTGAAAAGTTACCTAACTTTTCTAAGTGCCAGCACCTTATCTGAAAACAGATGTTAACAGTATCTATACTTCATCCTCTTGAAGACTGTATCATTGTAATATATGTAAATTGTTTAGGACAATGTCTCACACAATAAATGTAAGCTGTTATAGGTAAACAAAGCAGCTTCTTTCGGGGGGCTCCACCATTACATATAACATATTGAATCAACAAAAGGGCACCTCATGGTTTTTGAAATTTCATTCACATATTTATTCACCAGTATTAATGAAGCACATACAGTGTTCTTGACATTGCTAGGTACAAGTAAAAGATAAGATGGACTAATAAACTTATGGATGAGACATCCCAACATATCATTAGATGTTCTTCCATATGGGAGGAAGTGACTAATATCACTTTAGCATCTAAAGTGGGCAGAAATGGTGAGTTCTTTGTCTTTCACGCATTTCCAATGATAAAATAGATGGAGGTGGAGGAATCCTAGGGAGAGTTAGAAGTTAATTATTACTATCTGGCTCACAGATTTCCAGGCAGTAGCATTAATTTGAGAAAATATTATTGCATTCCAAAATTAAATATTTCAACGACTTTAGTTAATATATACCAATTAGCTCACGTTAAGATTATCCCACATATATATTTGTTTCAAATTACATAACCAATGTAGAGCCACACAATCCTAAGGTGTTTGTTTGTTTGTTTTTTGAGATGGAGTCTTGCTCTGTCACCCAGGCTGGAGCGCAGTGGCGCGATTTCGGTTCACTGCAACTTCCGCCTCCTTGGTTCAAGTGATTCTCCTGTCTCAGCCTCCCAAGTAGCTGAGATTACAGGTATGCACCACTGTGCCCGGTTAATTTTTGTATTTTTAGTGGAGACGTGGTTTCCCCATGTTGGCCAGGCTGGTCTCAAATTCCTGACCTCAGGTGATCCACCCACCTCAGCCTCCCAAAGTGCTGGGATTACAGGCATGAGTCACTGCACCCAGCTCAATTCAAAGTTTTATAAAGTCAAAGTTAATAGTGCCTTTCTTCATCCTACCTACCTCATAAAATTTCTGTCACAAAAAGTATAAATAGGTATAAGATCACTTCCAATTTAGATGGAATTGTATATACACACACATGTGCACATGCACACACACAAGTAGGATTAATAACTAGTGGCTCCAATTGTATCCCTCTCATCAATTTCAGACTTTCAGACTATATGCTTGATGTTATTGGTGATTTCTCTCAAGTAAATTGCTAATCTGTGGAAATACTTAAATTCAGTTATTATCGTATTGCCTAGAGTTTATTTATTTGTTTTAAAGACAGGGGAGGCCAGTCTGAATACCTTATGTAGCTTTCTCTGTCCGAAGTGGATTCGATCTGAAGTCTGATGAGTGCTCTACTAGAGTGGGCATCTGAGTCAGTTAAACTTGGACTTCACACTGCTGTTCAAATGACTCTATATTATTCCCCAAGTTACTTGCCTCCTTTTGCTGTGATTATGATTTCTGTTCAAGGCTGATAATCAAATTTCTTACAAATCAAAAGGAATAAAACATATGGTGAAGCTGTTAAAAACCAGCTATCAACAAAAAAGGCCAGGGCCTCTGGTATGAAAAAGAAAAATAATTCTGTGGTCTGGGAACAGATTTATTCCTGATATAGAGCAGAACCATGTACAGCTACAACATTTTTTTTAACTAGTAGTAAAGCATATTACAAGCTTTCTTAATTCAATTTCCTCTGGCATTTATT
The DNA here is from genome assembly GCF_008728515.1 of Papio anubis. Taxonomy (NCBI): domain Eukaryota; kingdom Metazoa; phylum Chordata; class Mammalia; order Primates; family Cercopithecidae; genus Papio; species Papio anubis. The sequence continues at coordinate 62,629,247 of NC_044977.1, forward strand.
GTGTTTAATAAAATACCTAAATGTCAACCAGATTTGTAAAAATATATTCATAATTTAATAAATGGTTAAGATAGATTATTCATGAACAAATATAATGCAGACCATAACGATATAAATTGATATGGATTTTTGTTTTCCTCCCCATCACAGAAGTAATTAGTGTTTGCTAACAAAGTTTTTTCTTCTACAGTAATGGATACTAACAGTGCATCTGTAATGTGTTTGAGATTTTATCATTACTATTGCACAGCTATTGTTCAGTATCAGAACATTTGGTGGATTGAGACATTTCAGTTTGCAATGGATTCAAAGAAGGGTCAAGGACATAGCAGGATGGCTTAGTACAAATCTGGATTTAAAGAGTAATAACAGGAATATTTTCAAAAGGATCATTTACTAAGCTGTCACTTCCTACAGGAAAATCAAGTTCCTATTTGGAAGCCACCAAATGGACACGCCTTCATGCTATTTTCCAGGTTTCTCTGATTAAAGATTTTATTCAAAATAAAGAAGGATCGGCCAGGCACGGTGGTCACACCTGTAATCCCAGCACTTTAGGATGCCGAGGTGGGTGGATCACAAGGTCAGGAGATGGAGACCATCCTGGCTAACATGGTGAAACCCCGTCTCTACTAAAATACAAAAAAATAGCCAGCATGGTGGTGCACCTCGAGAGGCTAAGGCAGGGAAATCGCTTGAACCCGGGAGGCGGAGGTTGCAGTGAGCCGAGACTGCACCACTGCACTCCAGCCTGGCGACAGAGCAAGACTCCATCTCAAAAAAAAAAGAAAAAAAAGAAAAAAGAGAAGAAAAAAAAAAAAAGAAGAAGGAGGTCACTGAGTAAATAAACTCCTCCCTTTTTTGGCCCAAATGGAAAGAGCAAGGACTCATAAATGAGATTGTTAACTATTTTGGCTCAAAACAAACATCTACCTGTGGCTGTAATTTTCAATGTCTTTGGTTTTAAGGAAAAATTATTGCTTAAGATAAAACATGCAAAGCATTCCAAACAATTCTCCCCTCTATTTTGAGAACTTTACACATACAAATCTACCCTGAACTTTCAGGACCTTATGCAAATGTATTTATTAAATTGCCAGTTGAAATCATTAAAAATCGATTTTTAAAAGTTAACACATGTGAGACTATAGAAAATGAGCTAAATCCTAAGAAAAGTTATTCAATCCACTCTGTCTAACATTCTTGTTCAAAATTTCTCAATGATATAAAATAACTCTGCTCTTGTTTGCAGGGCATATAATCTATCTCAAGTAAGCATACCACTATTCAGTAATTGAGTCAGTTTTTGAAATCACTTTGTTATCTTCATCTGAAGAGACTGACCTAGATCATAAGCTGTTATGGGACTTGCCTTCTCTGATTTATTTCAAGTAGTCATTAGTGGAATGCTAAATAAAATATGACCCTGATAAACATTTGATGTATTAAGATAAATTCATATTTTAATGTGGTAAATGCTCTTTATATTTAAAATTTGAGTAAAATTTATAAACATATTTACTCTTATGTTTTAGATAAATAATTGTACTGTACATGGGAGATTCCTATTAAAACTTACATGCAATTTATTTTGAGAAGAATATAGCACAGATTTCAAAACTACATAAATGATTTAATAATGTAAATCAATATTTAAATACTAATTTCATGAAATATTCTGTTGTCCACACATTAAATTTCTACATCTACTATCATTTACCTGATTTTTATGATAATTATGAATGTTAACCCTAAAATAAACATAATTAAAATAATAAATAAAATAGAAATTAAGCATCAGATTATGGCATAAAAATAATATAAAATTATAGGGAAAAGTCTTCAATAATATGAGCTTGAAAGGCATACAGTGTGATATAACAGACTTAGAAGATTCAGAAGAAGGAGGGTGGGGGGTGTGGGAAAAAAATTTACATATTAGGTACAGCGTATACTACTTGGGCAACGGGTCCACTACAATCTCAAAATTCACAACTATATAATTCATCCATGTAAGCAAAAAATACTTTTACCCCAAATAAAAAATAATATTATGAGTTTGTTTTCATTAACATCCAGTAAAATAAAAATTTCATTTAATCAAAACATTCCCCAAATATTGCAAGTCTTCACAAATAATCCAAATTTTATAATGTGTTTTGTTAATCTTCTCAAGTCTTTAAGTGTCTGAACAATAATGCTGGATTAATTCTCTTATCATTTATTTGTTCCATAGCTGTATAAAGATTTCCTGTCCATTTTCAATTTCATTTGATATTAGCACAGTTACTTATCTATGTGCAAGTCAGAATGCTGTTTAATCTCAACCACTGAAACAATACTGAGGTCAGAAGCTAAAAACCCCCTCTGACAGGTGAAATTTGACAAAAATAGAACTGACTTTGAAGAAATGGCTAAAAGAAGATTATCAAAATGTTCTGAACAAGAAGCTTTAATGAGTAATCATTTAAATACAAATTTTCATATACCAAGTGTTTCCCATGTTACAAAGCTTCCTCCCATATATGCATTAATTTACTCCTCACAAAAACTATGATGGCCATACAGGTAATAGGTTAATTTTAAAATAATATTCATTCCATGCTTAATCTACACATATATGCCATGCAATTTCTTTGCTGTCACTTGTAGTCTTCAGGAATAACATTCACTAACTAAACTATAGAATATATATGTCATACACAATACTTTTTTGGTTGAAAGGTAGCTATATGATTTTTCCTCCACATATGTGGCAGTAGATTTTTAATATGAATATACCAAAGATGGAAATTCATTCTCTATTAAATTGTATGAGAGAAAAAGAGAGATACATGGACAGAGAGACTAACAAAGAGGCAATAGTAGGGTAAGAGAAGAACAAAATTTTCAAATTTCATTTTTTCAAGGGCATTTTGATATACACAGAATGCAATTGGGAAACTATTTTCTGAAAATTCAAGGTTTAATAAGCTAATTAGTTAAGTAGAGCAAAAAATGAGGTAGTGTGTGTTTAAAAATTAATATACTAATTCTGACTAATTACAACTACAGGAACAAAAGTCAGGTGTGAAAACAAGCCTGTTAAATTTCAAGAAAATTTAACTAGATTTTAATTTGACTGACAAGATGACAAGAACCTTAAAGGAGGAAGTTAAAATTACACATTTGTAACTATTTTTAAACATCAAATGGGATATATTTTTAAAGGTGATTTGCTACTAATTACAATCTTAATTAAATGCATTCATTTATCAACATAATTGTTCATTCAACCAACATCTACCTAGTGTTCACTTTGTGTCAAGCACTCTTCCAGCTGCTAAGTATTCTTCACTTAACATAACAGATGACTGGGCACGCTGGTTCACACCTATAATCCCAACACTTCAGGAGACCAAGGCGGGCTGGATGCTTGAGCTCAGGAGTTCAACACTAGCCTGGGCAACATAGTGAAACCCTGTCTCTAGCAAAAAATACAAGAATTAGCCAGGTGTGGTGGCATGTGCCTGTGGTCCCAGCTACTCAGGAGCCTGAGATGGGAGGACTGCTTGAGCCCAAGGAGGTGGAGGCTGCAGCAAGCTGTGATTATGCCACTGCACTCCAGCCTAGGTGACAGAGTGAGACCCTGTCTCAGTCAAAAAAGACAAAACAAACACACAAAAACACACAAACCAAAACGCATAACAATCAAAAACCTCTGGTTGCATGAAGCTCAAATTTATTTGTAGGTAGACGGTAAATAAAAATAACAAGTAACAAAAATATACAGTATTTTATAAGTCTAAAATGCTTGGGGACTAAATGGGCAGGGTGAAATCAGACAGACAATGTATGGGATTTCCTATTTTACATAGGCAGGTCAGCATAGGCAGCACTGAGGAGATGGAATCTGATTTATCTTATCTCACTGTTTTCAAAAGCAACAACATAATCTCTTAACACAATCTTAAATCAACTCTGTAACTTTTAATGTAATTGTTAAAGCATCAAAATGTTTAACATCATTTGGAAATATTCAACAGTATGATGTATACAGATGATTTGATTTCCTTCTGATAAAAATTTTAAAATAAAACTCAAACCAAATTTGCCCTGCATTCCTTTCAGATGTAAACTACGAAGCTTACTGTGTGTTCTCATAGTTGCAAATAATTGTAAGTTATTTGATACCACACATCAAATCTGGAAAAATCTCAGTAATAAACTGATTGAAAGACATTATGGCTAACATTTAAAGTACTCAAACTGAATTTATATTGTAAAATAAATTCACATGTTGACAATAGGCTTCTTAGGTAGTCAGAATTCCCCAGTTCATTCAAAATGAAAATAATGCCTATGATCAAAGGCCTGAAGAAAGACTTTTTGAAATTGTTTCCATTCCTCTATCCAGACTTCTTCAATGTCACCCAGTTCTTTTCAGAAGAAAATAGAAATAACATGGTTTAAAATAACTCAATAGAATTTTTAGAATACTATATTGAAGATCTTTCAAGAACATATGAAAGGTGAGTTTTCTGTTACAATCCAATTTTCTAACTCATTGGAATTATAGGGTTTGATTTTTGTTTTTATTTTTTCAGGGCAAAGGGTGATAACATAAACTAAACAAACACCTGTTGCATATACTACATGTCACCTGCAATATCTGTGGACCATTTTACTCTTCTTCTGCCCTTTTGTTCTATACAATATCAAAGTTAGTGTTGCTCTTTGTATTTGCCTGAACTTTGTCATGGTGGGTTGGTAACATTTGTATCTATGCACCCTGAGAAAAATCATTCTTCCCAGGCATAACCATTTAAGCTTGGTCTCTTCCTGTTAGTACTCAGAGAGTTATTACTTGTACATTATGGTATACTACAGTGATATCCTCTGTTTTTCTAACACACTTCAATGTTCTTTAGTAACTTCCACAGAAAGAATTAGAGACAGTCTATTCTTTATGGTGGTTGTTTTTGAAACAGGTCTCACTCCCTCACCCAAGCTGTTGTGCAGTGGCACGATCTCGGCTCACTGCAACGTCTGCCTCCCAGGCTCAAGCGATCCTCCCATCTCAGCATGTTGAGTAGCTTGGATTACAGGTGCCTGCCACCACGCCCAGCAATTTTTGTATGTTTCTGCAGAGACTGGGTTTCGCCATGTTGCCCAGGCTGGTCTCAAACTTCAGAGCTCAAGCGATCCACCCGCTTTGGCCTCCCAAAGTGTTGGGATTACAGGCATGAGCCACCGCACCCGCCCTAGAGACAGCCTATTCTTAACAAGCTCTTGAGTGAGGTTTTCAGTTAAAAAAAAAAAAAAAGTCACAACTCTTCTGCCTTTCCTTTGCAATGTAGGTAGGCAGTTCCTCACATTAAGAGGTGTTGTCTATTTCTCTGGTACCTAAATCTAGGCTGGCCTTATGACTTGCATTGGGAATAAAACATAGTGGAAGCAACACTGCACAAGAGCTAAGGCTGGGCCTCCAGAGACCCTGCTTCTGCTCTTTGCTCTTTACAGTTTGGCCTGCCTCACCACCATGAGAACAAGCTAGGGAAAGCTGGTTGGCTGATGAGATGTATGGTTCATAGTTCAAATGCTTCTGCTAACTGAAGCAACTCAACCGCTAGAAACAGAGCTGACCATCCATGCATTCAAGACCAGGAGAAACATCAGCAGAGCCCAGTCAAAACTGCTAACCTCCAGAATTGTGTGCTAAATTAGTGGCCAATGATTTAGGCCACTGAATTTTGGGGATTGTGACACAGCAAGAGATAACTGACACAAACCCAATACCAAGAGAACTGCCTACACTTAAAAAAAAAGTTTCAACTTTTATTTTGGTGAATAATTAGGTAAACTGGATTGCTGGATTAAAATTAATATTCTATCAATATGCTGAAATGAAAATATTTACATAAATTGCTACTTTAAAGAGATATTCTCATAAGAAATATATAAAGTAATAACAGTGCCACTGTTAGTAATAACAGCCAACACATGTATCTTTTTATTAAGTGTCAAGAACTCTATTGACTCATTTAGAATCACAAAACCTTATGAAATAGGTGCTGCATGATTCCCATTGTATAGATGAGGAAACTGAGACACAGGGAAATTAAGCAATTTGTCTAAAGTCACTAGCTAGTAAGTGGTAAAGCCAGGATTTGAACACAGGCAATAAATACTATGCCATTCTGCCTCTCTCAGTAATACTAACAATGATGAAAAAACAAGATATTGTCTTTACTCACAATAGTTAACATTTTATATTAAGTGATTACTATGTGTCTGGCACTGTGCTAAATTTATCTCATTTACTCTTTCGAGCCACAGTATAAGATAGTACTACTAATATTCCCATTTTTCCATGAATAGCAAAGGCACAGGGAGAAAAAGTAATCGCTGCTTCTTGTACAAAAATATATTTGAAAAATGCACAACTTACACATACTTCTCTTAAAATTAGGTATCTGCAATCAACAGTCAGCAAGAAAACTCCTGTTAAACCACAGTGCAATAGCACTATGCACCCACAAGAATTGTGAATGTCAAAAGAATAACAATACACATGTTAGTGGGAATGTGGGCACAAATGAAACCTCCATGCATTGTTGGTAACAGTGTAAATGTGACAATCACTTTGAAGAAGAGTTTGGCAGTTTCTAATGAATATGTGCATATACTTAACCTATCATTCAGCAGTTTTACTCCTATTGAAATGAGTGCATATGTCCACAACAAGACTTGCAGCAGATATTCGAAACTGCTTTATTTATAGTAGTCCCAAAGTGGGAACATCCAAAATGTCCATCAACAAAAGAATGGAATATATTGTGATATATTCATATGTAGAATACTATATGGAATTGAAAATGATCACAATACTGATAGATAGAATAATATGTATAAATATTAAAACACTGAGCAAAAGAAGGTAGACAAAGAAGAGTATATACTATATGCTTCTATTTATAAGAAATTCTAGACTAAGTGAAAATACTCTAAGGGATAATAAGTCAGAAAAGTGGTAACCTGGGGTGCAGTGGAGACTAGTACCTAAAAGGGACATAAAAGAACTTTGGAAAATGATGAAGGTATACTATATCTTTATCTCAGTAGTAGTTAATGGCTGTCAAAAAGTCAACACATTGTACACTTCAGATATGAGCATTTTACTGCATACAAATAATCCTGAAAAATTCAATAAAAGAAAGCAAAACAAAGTTGTCATATTCAATTTATTCAAGTTAACAAATTTCAATGAGGTACCTAATACAGGTTTGGTACTGTGCTTCAATAAATCCTAAGTGACAATTATTCACTAAGAGATAGAACAAAAGTCAATGCCCTTGTGAAGTTCATTCTGTTGTGCAAGAGACAAGCTTATAAACATAAAACTATTAGAGAAGAATCCAGAAGAAAAATAATCTGTTGCCAAAATGTGTGGGATAAATAAGTGCTGTAGAAATGACAATACAAGTACCACTTTTTATAAATGAGATAGGGAATGGGAATGAGACATTTTAACAGTTAATGATGTGATGGATTAATATTTTACTAACTGTAAAAAATGACTTTAAAATATTATAGTTCTCCGGACGCGGTAGCTCTCGCCTGTAATCCCAGCACTTGCGAGGCTGAGGCAGGTAGATCACCTGAGGTCAGGAGTTCGAGACCAGCCCAACCAGTATGATGAAACCCCGTCTCCACGAATAGCACACACACAAAAAAATAGCCAGGCATACAAATGCCTACTTGGGAGGCTGAGGCAGGAAAATCTCTTGAACCTGGGAGGCAGAGAGCCAAGATCGTGCCATTGCACTCTAGCCTGCACAACAGAGCGAGACTCCATCTCACCAAAAAAAAAAAAAAACAAAATAAAATATTGTAGTTCAAAACAAAGCAACACAAATATGTCACTTAAAACTCAGAAGAAGTTTAGGGACCTCCAAATACTTTATCATAAAGACTTCAGTGAATTGATCCTTTAATAATTTTATATTAACTTTATCCTATGGCGGAATATAGAATAAACAGTAGGGAAAAAATCAAGCATGCATTCAATAATCATAAATCATAATATCATAATTAAAATTTATTTTGAGTTCTTTCACCATACTTTAATTTCTTCAAATATCTAAAGGGGGAGTGGATAGGAAGCAGTTGTAACTAGGGTGTCTCTGCTAGTCTAATTGCATGTCAAAATTTGTCATTTTAAAATAATGCTGAAAATTTGGAGATAAATTCTTGAATAGTGAGAATTCTCCTATGTGGGGTGGAATTCTCCATAAGATTCATTTGAACAAGAATGTATTGAATGCCCAGAGTCCGTATTTAGCACTGGGGACGATCACAGCCTATATATACTCTCTGATACCAAAAAAAAATTATAATGTAGTTAGGCAGGCTGGAAGGGTAAAAAAATGTAGATAAACGTAAGCAAAGAAACAAGAATAACAAAAATATCATCACATCTGCAGTGATGGGGTCTAGATTCTCAACAGCTACGGACAGATGCAGTTATTCAAAAGTGTAGCTATAGTATAAGTCAGAACCAAAGTGACCAAGACACTCAATGTATATAGTTCTATTCTTTATAAAAATGCAGCTGAATATGAGATGGTGATTTAATCTATAATGTAAGGCTTTCATACAAGTCATTTTTTTAAAATCCCATAGTGTCGATTTTGTTTTGAAAAACCTGGTCATTTTAGCAACAATAAACTCTGAAAAGCTCAGACCTGAAGTTTCTGTTGAAAGGGAAATGATTTTTTTCCTCTAATCAGATTTAAGTCAGAAAATTTTAATGGTTATCTCTAGTTAGCATCCAAAGACCCCAGCAGTATATACCCAGTGATCTCACACTCTGCTCAAACTCTTCAATGGCTTCTTGTGCCGTTGCATCAATACACAAATCTTTAAGATTCTTTAAGACCCTGTGTATCCTGACTTACCTGTAGTTCTTTCATCATGTCTGATTTGACAACTGTGATTTCATTCAAACTGAATTTTTTCATTCCCTTGAGTGGACCCCTCATTTTTTCACTTATTTAGGTCTCATGTATCATCTTTCTTTTTATCCAGCCTTTCTTGCTTTGCCATCATCGTTAATGATATTCCCCTGTAACTGCAACCATGGAACTTACTAAGTACTTGATTAACAGGTGTTGCATGTATAAATGTAAAGATATGAATGTTCCAATGTCAATTCCATAAAACACAATTAGTGGAGTGGTATTCAAGTCATAAAATACCAAGACAAGCCTGATCAGTTTATCATAATTACTCTGGATATTTCCAGGATCCACCTGGCTTCCCCCTTCCTGCATTATGGCCCGGAAGCTCTCTTTGAAATGTAAGCCAGGACAATTCTAATGCTTGTCTCTTTCATTGCCCTTGTTTCCAGGATCATTGCTCTGTGCTGCTTGTTATTGTTCACTGTCTAGAAACTGTTGTTTCATTTTTTCCCACATTTTTGCTGTTATTTTGGGCAGAAAGATAAATCCAGTCCCTGTTACTCCATCGTGTTAGGTGTAGAAAAGTTTCAAAATCTAAGAAAATGAGTGGCTCAGAGAAGATACACCCTAAGATGGCAATTTTAATCTAAAAAAGACTAAATACTAATAATGAACATTCTATAACCCTGAAAACTATGCTTCCAAGTTTCTGAGAAGTAGCATGAATTTTTCAATCATCAAATGTCTAGAAAGAACTGCTTTATGATAAAATATTTTTAATGTTATTCAACCACTATCGTAATAACTTATACATCAATGACTATTCTTAGAAAGGCAGTAAGTGGAAAAAACATTAGAAAGAGATCAAAACCAGATATAGTTGCAAGAGGCCTCTAAATTGTTTTAGAGTTCATTCTTCATTATCTTATTTTCTCTTATATGTATACAGGGAAGCAGTAAGCATTGAAGGTTGAAAGGGAGCTGCCCAAAGTAGAAAAAATCCCAAGTTGATTTGAAGGGACAGAAAGATAAACTTATTTGAACAAATCTTCCTTCCCTGAACTGTGTTCAATAAATGCTGACTTAAAGCGGATGTCTTCAGCCCTTCTCATATATTAACAGCAACATTTAATGAACATCATCAATGTGCCATGCACCATGATATGACCTTGAACATATACTATCCATTTAATCCTTATAGCAACTCTGTCTTATAAATACTATTAACATCCCCATTTCAAAGATGGGAAAACTAAACATACAAAAGTTTTGAAATCTTCCTAGGATATCTCTAAGAAATGGGAAACGTAGGTCAAGTCCATGCTCCTCTTTCTGTGCAAAAGCCCCAAATGACATTTCGTCTCTTTGAGTTTTAGGGGAACTAGTCTCTCATCCTTCCCCGTACCTATCACTCCGTCATTCACATTAGAAATAATCTAAAATATTTCTTTCTTAAATAATATTTCTAAAATATTTCTAAAGCAAATGTGTGATAGGCATTGGGAAATATTTAGAAATACTTTATTATATAAATTTATACGTCAACGTTGTTTAAAACCATACATGTATAGCCTTATAAGAAATGTACTTTTGAGTCTATACTGAGCAAGCACTTCTCAAGAATATAGGGCCAAGCTCCCTTCACTGGGTATGGGATGGGATTACATTATTTTTAAGGCCTTTCAGACTTTAAGATGGTTCTGTGTACCTTGAATTTCACTACCTATCTTTAATACTTGTATAAAATGCCTTAATTTAACTCTATTCCTTGGAATTTCTTGATTTTCAGCACCTTCCCTATATCACTGAATGAACATTCAAGACAGACAACATACCTCCTTTCTCTAATTTATATATTTATTTAACATTTTCCATCTTTCTCCTACCAACCAAACAAAACTTGCATTGTTTTCTTTCATTCTGGTTTTCAGATTCATACTCTTCTTACTATCCTTCTACTCATTTGATAATACACATTTTCATTACATTTTGTTTTATACTTAGTATGGCTTTATCTATTCCATTTGAAATAGAAAGTGTTTAAAGATCTCAGTGTGTTGCAATCTTTCCCAATTTCTTTAATCTCTTTTTATAGCAACTTCCTCTTGCTATAGTTTGGATGTCTGTCTCCTCAAAAATCTCATATTGAATCAGATCTTCAATGTTGCAAGGAGGGGCCTAATGGGAAGTGTTTGGGTCATGGAGGTAGATACCTCAAAAATGGCTTAGTGCCATTCTCATGGTAGTGAGTGAGTTCTACCTCTTTTAGTTCCTGCAAAAGATGGTTGTTAAAAAGAGCCTGGCACCTCCTCTCTGTCTCTCTTCCTTCCTTCTGGCCCTGTGGTCTCTGTACACACTGGCTCCCCCCTCACCTTCCACAATGAGTGGAAGCAGCCTGAGGCCCTCACCAGAAGCAGGTGCCAGCACCATAATTCTTGTACAACCTGCAGAACTGTAAACCAAATAAACCTCTTTTCTTATAAACTACCTAGTCTCAGGCATTCCTTTATAGCAACACAAATGGACTAAGAAATCTCTATTCTTTATTTTCCTCTCAAATGCATTTCAGATTATTTCAACTAATATCTATTCTAATTTATTTTTTAATTCTGGTATTAATTTTCCCACTGCACTGTGAGATGCCTATGTTTCTGTTAAAATTGTCATCAGTGTCTGAAATCATTCTGGCTCTTACAGATTTTTATAAAGTTAACACAAACAAAATGAGATCTTTATTTTCAACTTACCAATTTTACAATAAGTTCATACATTTTTATTAGTTCTCTATTCTTGCAATAAAATACAAGCAACAATAGATGAGTATAAATAGTTTACAAAGTCAATCAGATCAGCCTTCTTCTTCTCCTCTTCCTCCTTCTTCTTCTTCCTCTTCCTCTTCCCCTCCTCTTCCCCCTCCACTTCCTTCCTCCTCCTCCTCCTCCTCCTCTTCCTCCTCCTCCTCTCCTCCTCCTCCTCCTCCTTTTCTTTAGACAGGGTCTCACTCTGTCACCCAGGGTGAAGTGCAGTGGCACAATCACAGCTCACTGCAGTCTTGATCTCCCAGGTACCAGTGACCTTCTTACCTCAGCCCCCTAAGCAGCTGGGACTACAGGTGTGCACCACCATGCCCTGCTAATTTTATTAATTTTTGTAGAGATGAGGTCTCACTAAGTTGCCTAGTTGGTCTGGAACTTCTGAGCTCAAGCAATCTGCCCGCCTCGGCCTCTCAAAGTGTTAGGATTACAGGCGTGTACCACCGCGCCCAGCCTCATTTATCTTTATATGCAGCCCATTTCAAATGTTCATTTTATAAATGTGCTATGAAAAAAAATAATTTTTTTTTTTTTTTTTTTTTTTGAGACGGAGTCTCGCGCAGTCGCCTAGGCTGGAGTGCAGTGGCGCGATCTCGGTTCACTGCAAGCTCCGCCTCCCGGATTCACGCCATTCTCCTGCCTCAGCCTCCTGAGTAGCTGGGACTACAAGCGCCCGCCGCCACGCCCGGCTAATTTTTTTTTGCGTTTTCAGTAGAGACGGGGTTTCACCGTATTAGCCAGGATGGTCTCGATCGCCTGACCTCGTGATCCACCTGCCTTGGCCTCCCAAAGTGCTGGGATTACAGGCGTGAGCCACCGCGCCCGGCAAAACTAGCATATTTTTTATGCATTATATGCTAGAGCTACAATGTGTATAATGGCATAAATCCCTCCAGTTGTTCAAGTTTGTTTTAATTTCAGAGCTGAAAATGAGTGTAAAACTTAGCTAATTCAACTACCATCAAATGATAAAATCATCTCTACAATAAACCTTGCTAAGTAAATGTTCAGTTTCTGAACAAAGAGTTCCAGTGAAACAATGTGCCCTAAACTTTCTTAGAGGAATGCTTGATCTCACTATGAATATCTCCATAAGACAGTTCAGATTCTACATACTTCTACCCACCAATGCTTAATCCATCTCAGGGGTACAATCAAAACATGTAGTGATAGCTCATCTAGCATTTGTATATAGTGATGCCATGCCTGAATCTTAACTCTTTCAGACTAAATCATCCCTGCTTTCTTCAAATGTTTCTCATGTGACACTATGATTAATCATGTCCCCACATTTTAAGCATTCTCTAGTTCATTTATGTCCCTTTGAAAATACAGTGCCCAGAGCAAACTAAACATATGTTCAATTATGATCCTAGATAATTCCAAAACTTCAGGCTCCCACTATGTTCTATGAACAAAATGCTCTGCTGTAAACATACATAACTTTATTATCAAGTCATCTATAATGCATCTCACTCATGCATTAATACAACATTTTGGCTGTAAGATTTAACTGACTTAAACACCACTTAACATATTTAGAAACAGTTGTCCTATTTAGAAATTGTTAGTTTTATGTTACCTTTGTTTTTAATAGCTTGACAAGCCTTGTTTAGCAACCATGTAGTTTTTTCAAAGCTAAGCCCTTTCTGCTTGGGGTTGTGGTATTTTCTTTTTAGGTTTCACAATATTTTGATTTAGTCTCTATATACTTAAAAAAAAGAGAATTTCTCATCTTTCTAATCAATATGAAACTGGTATATACACAATCTCAAAATTCAAGTTCGTAGTGGTTTTTACAGTCCAAATATGTATTTGTATGTGTATGTGTGTGTGGAGGGAGGTGGGTGTATGCACACACACACACACACACACACACTCACACACACGGCAGGAGATCTGAGAAATACAGTATAGTTAAATTTTTAAAAGTACAACTTACCAATAGAATTAAAGAAGATATAATACCATTTTTGCTTAGACAAATGGTAAACAGAATAAAAAAGCCACCCAAAGTCAGCAAGGATGAACCTAACTCAGGATGACAGATGTATAAATTGATACAACTTTCTTAAGGCAAAATGGATTAATGCCACAAAGCATCAAAATATACACATATTTGATTCAGCAATTCCACTGCAGGAATTTATCCTCTAGAGATAGAAAATTAGTTAAATAAGTACGTACATCTATAAATGGAATAATATTTGGCCATTAGTATAATGAAGAATAATATTTTCTGACATGGAAGATGTTCATATTATAAAACCAAGTGTGAAATACAGGCCATAAAACAGTTTGAGAAATACATAATCATGTATTTATGTGCCTATTTGAGTGTAGAAAAAACAAATCTCAGTAAATAATACCAAAATGACATTAGTGATGATCTTTTTGTGTTAGAATTACAGACAACTAATTACCTTGGCTCTGTTTATCTAGATTTTTCTAGTTTCCTAATGTGAACATACACGGCAAAATAAGGGGTAGGAGAAGAAAGGATATTTTTTAATATGAGGAGGGTCTCATTTTATTATCTCCCCTTTCTAGCTAGGTTTTTAAATCATAGCAGTATACTTAAAATATAAGAAGTAAAAAATGTACAGGGAGAGGAAGAAGGAAAAATGAAACTGTGAGGTACCCCAATACCCCAATGCAATTTTAAGTGTTTCCTTTTCATAATAATTTTAATGAGTCATTAATGAAATTATGTTGTGGCTGAATAATATGCAATTGCAATGTCATTAAATATATTTATCAACGGTAATTGAACCAGATAAACTATTTTGGTTTATCAAATTAAGTCCTATTCAAATTTTTGGCAATTAAGAACTCCTTAAATTAGCTTTTAAGTATGTGTTACTCATCTTGTAGTACTTTATCTTAGATCTTCCTGCAACAATTAGGAACTCCAATCTCTACGTGTTTGACAATAGTTACCACCATTTTTGAATTCCATATTGCATCTTTGTTGCAAGAAAATAATTTTTAGGCAGACTGAGCACTCCTCATTTTAAAATTTGTATAATTTCTCTCTCTTTTTGTTATTAATAAAAACGTATCTTATTAGATAATCTGGCAAAAAAAATATATATAGAATAAAAACTATCCTATTACCCACTGCCCTAAGATAACAACTGATGAAGCATCAATGCATTTTTTTCAAGTCATCTCCCTGTGGCATATATTTTGGATCACTTTAATATTAATAATTTCCTATAATATATATGTATGCTACCACATCAGAAATGTTTTACATATTATTAAAAATCTTCTTCAAGATTTTTAAAATGACTCTTAGTCCACACACATAATAAGTTAACTTTTTTCTCCTATTGGATATAATTTATATTACCTTTAAAAAGGAACATTCTCAAAGATGATCATGCTAGCCCATTTTAATAGCTCTATTGCAGGAATTTGATTTCAATAACTAAGTAGATAAGTAGATAAATTTCTCCACAATAGAAAATTATAAAAGTTTGATTATAAAACCAATTCCTATCTTGATGCTCCATTATAAATTCCTTGAAATTATACTTTATATAAAAATTTGATTAAATTCAAGCAAACATGAGAAGTTTGGTATAAATAAGATTCATTTTTTAAAAAGTAACTGACTTAAAACTAAATTTCTTTCCAGACCAGTTAAAAGGATTAATGGCATAATAAATACAGGATAGCCAAACAGTATAAAGCCAACTTGTACACCAGAGCAAGTTAAGTTTTGATATGTATACTATAGATTTGCCTAAAATAAAACACATTTGTAAATAATTTAATTGGTTTTGCATCCTTGCAGCACAATTAAAAAATAAAAGCGTATTTCCTATTCTTAACTTTTGCCTCAATTTCTGATGTTGTTTCCTCCACTGCTTCCAGTCTACAGGCATCATTCTAATTTCTTCCCAACTATTTCTTCACTTTCTTTAATTCCTCTGCCTGAACCTCATATAGCCATCTATGATCTCTGCTCTTTCTCCCTCTTTGGGTACTTACTCTATTTGCCTCTTTTTCCTTTCCTTTTTCCGTCTGCTAACATGCCCTTACTGTTTCAGCTGTTTTTAGGCCACATTTGCATTGGCAAATAGCAAGAGATGAACTAGATAAGTAAGAAGCAGATTTCAGGCCAGGCAAAGGGGCAGAGAGCACACAAGCATCAGATGAGCATATGAAAAATTCATAAAGGGAAATATGCTTTTTTAGCTTTCGTAGATTAGAAATAAAAACAGGGTTTAATGGCTTCCCTTGAATAGAAATGTAGAAGTTGGAGGAAAACTAAACTTTATATACCAAACCAAAAAAATAAGGATTGTAAGCTGTTTGAATTGTATTTAGAGAAAGGGTGATGGTGCTCAATGCAAAATTGACTAACCCTTGCTAGAGAGAAGAAAGATGTTAAAGGTTATATGAAAGTTCTTACTACTCATATTGTTCCCTCATTATCCACAGTATGGAGAACTATGGATCCTTCCAAAACAAGTTTAAAGGGAATCTCTCTTATGAGATCCCTCTTTACTTCCAGTTTAGCTATGCAGCATTGATTAATCTCTCTTCTATACCCCAGCTCCCATTACATGGCATGTACTGCTTTGTGAGCCTGTTTCAATGACATATTTATGAAAATATTGCTTCATTTTTCCATTCCAACTTTCACGGACTACTTGCCTATACTTTGAAGGAGATGGAGTGTGTTTGTGGAAATTGGAATACATACTAAGTTAACATTATAAAGGACTGGAATATGTGTTTCTTATCCAAATGCATCCCTGATATTATTTATGCAATATTTTATCAATTATGGTCAATTCCCCCTGAAATTGAGACTTACAATGTTCTTCATAATGTCAAATAGTTTCCACCAATTTCTTTTGGCTTCTGATCTTTGTACTGTCTGTTTACTATAATGTCTTCTCTTAAAATGTTTTTACAGAGATAAAATTCACGTAATGTAACATTTGCCATTTAACCTTTTTAAAGCATACAATTCAATGGTTTTTAGTATATTTCACAAAATTGTGCAGTCACCACCACTCCAGAATATTTTCATCAAAAGAAACTCCATACCCATTAAGCAATAACTCTCCATTCCCCTCTGCACCTGGCTCCTATGAACCTCTAACCTACTTTCTGTTTCTGTGGATTTGCCTATTCTGGACATTTCATATATATGAAGGCACAGAACGTTGCAAGCCTTTTGTATATGACTTCTTTCACTTAGCATATTTTCAAAGTTCATCCAACTTGTCACATGTATTAGAACTTCATTCCTTTTAATACCTGAATAATATTCCATTTATGGTTATGAGAGATTTTGTTTAATCAAATTATCAGTTAATGAACATTTGAGTTGTTTCTACTTTGGGGCTATTACAAATAATGCTGCTATGAACTTGTGTACATGATTTTGTGTAAACACATGTTTTTAATTCTGATGAAGAGTTTTATCTTTTGAATGCAATTCAAGATACCATGAAGCCTACATTTCAATAGACAGTGGGGCAGTTTAGCTTTGTTTGCTTAAATCACTTGCACACCTTGGTTCAGTCATTATTATCCAAACTATTCATCAAAACAGAAAAAAAGTGGAAGAATGGGGCCATATACTAAACGAACAACATAGTAGAATAAAACTAAGGAGAGCATGTTAGAACACAGATTGGCTAACAGTGATCACAATATTATATGCTTGCTCTCATTGCTAGAGAATGAAAAAATGCATTGCTAGAGAATGAAAAAATGCATACTGTACACTGTAATGGTCATTTTGTATATTCTTATTTTAAGGAAGATGTCTTAGAGAAAAATGGAACTACAACCAATCAGCAATAAACAAATCATTAAATGTTTGTCATCACTGATACATTTTCAGTAATTTTATAATGTTTGCTACATTTGACTGGCCTCATAAAATCCAGATCAATTACCTGAAAATTGTGTAAAACACCCATTCACAAGAAAATCAACCATAAAATAAAATTTTATATCAATGGCCTTCTAGAAAACAAAGTATAAACATTATCAGCTTCAACACAGTAATAAACTGGAATGTGTAGGAAAATAAGAAAATTTCAAAGGTCAGTTTTAGAAATGCAGCAGGATTATACGCAAAAATAAAAGAAGAAAAGAGTGGCTATTAGAGAAAATGTGAAATGTTAGACATTACTTGATTATTAAAATTTCAAAGCACATAAAAATCTTTGTTTTTGAGTCAGTAGAGTGGTTCGCCAAAAATGAGTCAGGAATACCAAACTTCTAGTATATTACTCAAAATTAACTGCTCTCTATCTCCATACAGCAAGACGATGCTAGATGAGCAGAGAAATAATGCAATTCGAGAAATTAAGTAATTCCCATAATTATACTACAATAAACAAAAAGGTAAGAAGAAAATCCAAAACACCTAACAATACCAAAAGCTGTTACCCAAATATTTTTTTCCAAGCAGATATGTGAAATACTACTATATAAGGTTGTCAAGAATTGGGAAAAGTAAAAATATATCAGTTGGTATATAATGACATTGCCAGGCATGACAGGGAGCTTCAGGAGGCCTCTGAAATTGCTGTATTCCTTTAGGAATAACTCGACAGTGGCCAGGAGCAGTGTAAGACCACAATGTACAGTACACAGAAGTGAAGAGATTACAAAACACTTCCAGAGCATTACAGTGCTGAGCTCCAAGAGATGCTTTGGGCTTAAAATAAATAGGCCAGGGGGACTAACAAGCATAGTAGTTGTGGTTAGGAGTTACGAGACAGTCCCTGTGCTAGGCATTTCATCATGCTCACAACTACACTATATGGAAAGAACTGTCATCATCCCTACTTCATTGACAAGCAGATTGAGGCTCAAAGAAGAAAATGCTGTCTGACTTCAGATCCTGAGTTCAACAATGCTGTCCATGTTAAGAGAGTAGGAGATATCAAAAATGGAAGAGATGTATCTGGTAATCACAAAAAGCTAGTAATAATTAGCTTTTAGAAATCAGGCAGTGAAATCTTTTATGTGACCGGAAATGACTTATGTAACTTTGCTAGTTAGGTCACAGCCAACTTTTAGTATGCAGTCTTTCTGTTTCATCCCATCAGCGTGTCATAAACTGTCAAGAGTGTGAAAAATGCCATCCAAATCTCAACTTTTCACTAACAGAGCAAGGAGGTGCCTCCTCTGAACGGTTGCTTCTGTCATCCCAAGGCTCTGTTGGAGGTTGATGCCAGTGTGACGTGCATTCCCCAGATGATCTGAACAAAAACCATGTTTGTCATTCTCATAATGTTTCAGCTTCTGTCAGGAACTTAATTTAACTGGTGTTGAGGCTTTTAGAACAATTTTTTTCAGGAGCTGGAGCTCTATGTACAAAACATACAGAAGTTCTCAAAGCTGACAAAGGAACCAGGCAATACAAGTTGGGTTTTTCCATGAAAAATAGTGAATCTTCATTTATTCTTTTTTATTGTGGTATTTTGCTGTGTTCTCTACGGTTATGACCACATATTTTATAGGTGGCCAATAGTTAAAGACCCTTCAATGTATTGGTTAGGAGCATGGTTTCTGAAATTGGACTGTCTGCATTTTGGTTTCAACTGTCACTAACTGTGGGACCAGGGGCAAGAAACATTACCCTTCATTTGTATCCTCAGAGCTAAATTAAGATTTTTGTTACTTGAGTACAAAAGGAAGAAACAAACTAAATAAGAAACAAAAAAGGGAGTAGTGATTCATGGTTTTTTATAATAATCACCTTTCAAACAATCAAAATATATTTTTAATCAATCAAGAGCACTAGATTATACCTATGCTTATAAATGCCTGTTGATACTGGGTGCAGTGGCTCATGCCTGTAATCCCAGCACTTTGGGAGGCTGAGGTAGGTGAATCACTTGAGCCTAGGAGTTTGAGATCAGCCTGGGCAACATGGGAAAACCCTGTCTCTATTTAAAAATAGAAAAATAAATACATGTTGAATGGTCAGGTATATACATATATCTGATGTTCAAGAAAACCTGATAAAAAAAGAATACTTGTAAGTCATGAATATACTATATAGATATATATATTCCTTTATATATCTATATCTAGCTCTATATCTATCTATATATAAGAGCTAGATATATCTAAATATATAGTTAGATATATAGATTTATAGATATATAAAGGAATATATATTTAGCTATATCTAGAGCAAGATACAGATATCTCCTAATTCTGTCTAAAATATCTTTACACAGAATTGTGAGAATTTTTAGACAGAATATATATAGATACATGTAGATATACTCACATATATATCATATATATATATATATACCACAATTCTATCTAAAGATATTTTAACAAAAGCCCTGCTTATTTTTTGCAATGCATATTTTGGGTTACAAAAACAGGCAATCCTGTCAAAAATGTCCTTTTCATGTGGTTTGACAAAATAAGTATCTAATTCAAGACCAATCACTGCATCTGATTCTGTTTCTTCAGTCATCCTTAATATAGTTCAGTCATTTTTCCAGACAGTGACTTGTTGAAGAGACCAGGCCTGCTGTTCCACAGAATGTCTCACGTGTGTTATTTGTCTGATTGCAACCATGTGATGATATCTCCCTTGCTCTTCTATCTCCTATATCTCTTAATGATCTGATATTGGTAAAACTTTTTTGACTAGACTCCATTGTGAAAGTTGCTCATTATATTTTGCATTATATCACAGGGCATATAACAACTGACTGACTACTGGAATAGAATGGAAATAGTAAGATCCCTCCAATGTGTGTTTTTTTCCTTTGATTAGAAAGTTACGTGTGTGATTCCACCTTGACATTATACAATTATCCAGCCCCTCATTATCAAATTTATTAATCCTTAATCGTTGCCTGAATCAATAATTTTATATTTGGATGTTTTTATTGGTTTTGATTATTAACTTTGTTTGTTTCAGTTTGTTTCTACTTAGATAATGCGAGTGAATCCACTTAGGCCAGGTATTTTGTTCATGTGGAAGGTAATCTCTCTAGGCTTACACCTTCAATTGTCAGGTTGAAACCTTAATTTTAACTTGATGGGCATGGCGTTGTAGCTCAACCTTCAAAGCTAACAGGGAGTCATTTCCTTCTGAGCCTGACTTAGTAACAGTGGTGGTATAATAATAACTAAAGAAAAATACTAAATTTATTTAGGATAAATAACAGTAGTGGCAATCATCCATGTAGGGCTTACTACAGGTACCAAACACTGGACTTAGTTCTTACTTTTTTAATCCTCACAATAATATTATTAAGTATTTAATGCCCATTTTACAAATGAGGAAACTAAGGCACAAAGAAGTTAGAAAACTTTTTCAGGGTTAGGCACGGGGGTCTTGGAATTCAAAATCATCTTGTCTATTTAACATCTTTTCTCTTAATGACTATGCTGTAATAGTATCTTAAAGTTCCTCTTTGAATAGCATAAAAACTTACAAAAGTATACACTTGTGCATACTGTATACTTCTCTTTCAACAACTAAGCATGACTGCTTCTCCATACCACGTATCTGAAACATGTTACATTCTGAGATAAGCAGTTTCTGTGTTGTAGCACAAGAGGAGTTCATCTTGGTGGACAGAGGCCAGGAAGATCCTAGTAGGTAGCACCAAGTTCGCAAAGGGTAAAGGTCAGTTTACTTTCCTACCTTATCAGTAGCCAGCTAATGTGTTGATGTTCAATGTGATGTGTAGAATAGGAAAGCATGTCCAAAGCCAATTCCAAAGACTAAGTCATTCATGAAAACAACTGTGTGGATTTTTTAGTATTTTGTACTGTGCAGAAAATGAGGTTATTCTGATTTTTTATTTCTTTATCGATCAAACACTTTTGTTTGTCTGTTTGGAAAAAAGTTTTTGCCTATGTTAGAGGCTCCTCTCATTTTTATTTCACAATCCTGCTGCCAATTCATAACTTTCTGTGTATTTCTTAGACATTTAATGAAAAGCTGAGAAGTACCCCATTAGAAAATCATCTCTGTTGCCATGTTTACCTAGACAGTCCTCCACACATTTTGTAAGTTGCCACCTTCTGAAGGGATTGGTCCTCAAATTTAGTCTCTACTTTTGATTTACAATTTTCTGTGGAAAAAAAATTAAGCCATTATCCTCTGTGCTTCTGGTATTGAGCTGATTCCACTGAATCAGTCAGCCATGCAAGGAAGAAGAAATTGACAGACAAATTCAATAAATAGCATTGTGCTGAACTTGCTGAGTCTCCAAACAAGAAGGAAGTAAGCACAAATGAGCCATGTAGGTGCATCTCACCTACAATGGAGGGAAATCAATATTTTCCAAGTGACAAGAGGACAAACCAGGAGGAGGAGAAGAGCAAAAAAGTATATTAATGTTAACTTGAATGAGAATTCTGCCAACAATGGAGACAAGAAGGAAAGTTGAATAATTATGCATACATGTGTTCCACATAGGGATATGCATCACGAAGTCCCTGAAAGATGGACAAAGATGCCCAGCTGTGAACGCTGGCAAGAGGGGAAGACAAGAAAGAAAAAAAAAAAATGATAAGAAAAGAAAATGTTTTATGGCAAATAGAACCTGCTGAAAACTGCATTCCTTTTTGTATTTTTCAATAAGCTGTTGAGTGGGAACTTTTGTTCCACTCCATATATGTATATATTTTTAACTAAGCAACAGTTTGCATGTGTTTTAACTTCAAAAGTCATTTTCTTAGTATTTAAAAAACCAACTCAATAGGCATTTTGTTCATTATTAATATGGGTGACAGTCTTTCAAGAATAAGTTTGCACCACCTTTCTCTAACAAGAAAAGAGAAATACTTAAATTATGTATTTAAATGATGTTTATCAGACTCTCAAATGACTCAGGATACTAAGATTTTAGGAACTCTTATAGCCTTTAAAATTCACGTGGTGAAAATGTGTGGGTTCTAAAACACATATCTCCCTCCTCCTCTCTTGCTTTTTTGGCATATTTTTACCAAACATACCAGTTTTTCTCAATCTTGTTGCCTATTTATTTGTATAATAGTTTTTGTAAGCTATAGATGGATATCTTGAGCCATCCCGTGGCATATGGATTTTTTTTAAGCAACTGAATTAATCTATACTATATCACTATACTTGTAGACCAAACCCTTGGCTGGAGTGCAGTAGCTCGCCCAGGCTGGAGTGCAGTGGAGCAATCTCGGCTCACTGTAACCTCTGCCTCCCGGGTTCAAGTGATTCTCTTGCCTCAGCCTCCTGAGTAGCTGGGATTACAGGCACGCACCACCATGCCCAGCTAATTTTTGTAGTTTTAGTAGAGACAGGGTTTCACCATGTTGTCCAGATGAATCCCTTCGTCTACAAGTATAGTGATATAGTATAGATTAGTATACCAAAGGGATTTAAAATGAAAAAATGACTTTAGAAAGTAACCAATGTGTTAGTTTACAACAAAAGCTATTTATTGAGAACTTCTACTTACAATGCACTATGCCACAGAGATCATAAAAAATAGAAGAGTCTTACTTTCTAAATACTTATCACTTAATTGACCCATCATGACAAACTTTTTAAAAGATCACAAATTAAGCAAAGAAGGCTGCCGCAGTGGCTCACGCCTGTAATCCCAGCACTTTGGGAGGCAGAGGCAGGTGGATCACTTGAGGCCAGGAGTTCGAGACCAGCCTGGCCAATGTGGTGAAACCCTGTCTCTGCTAAAAAATACAAAAAAAAATTGCTGGGTGTGGTGGCTTGCACCTGTTATCCCATCTGCTCAGGAGGCTGAGGCAGGAAAATCACTTTTACCTGGCAGGCAGAGGTTCCCGTGAGCCAAGATGGTGCTACTGCACTCCACTCTGGGCAGCAGAGCAAGACTCTCAAAAAAAAAAAAAAAACAAATTAATTAATTAGCTAAGCAAAAAGATATTCAAAATTATAATGCAGACAATGTTAAAAAGATATAACATGAATTCAACATATTTACATATACATGTGTTTTCAACATATAAAAGTTTACAGATATACAAAAAGCAATATTTTTGAAATTATTAATTTCAGTTGCTAGAATTACCAATGATTTTATACTCATCTGATATGTCAAATCTTTCAAATCAAGATTTAATTTTTTTTTTTTTTTTTTTTGAGACAGAGTCTGGCTCTGTCACCCAGACTGGAGTGCAGTGGCACAATCTCTGCTCACTGCAACCTACGCCTCCTGGGTTCAAGCGATTCTCCTGCCTCGGCTTCCTGAGTAGCTGGGATTACAGGCACGCACCACCGTGCCCGGCTAATTTTTGTGTTTTTAGTAGAGACAGGATTTCACCATGTTGGCCAGGATGATCTCAAATGCCTGACCTCATGATCCGCCCGCCTCGGCCTCCCAAAGTCCTAGGATTACAGGAGTGAGTCACCGTGCCTGGCCAAGATTTAATTTTTTGATGAGAAAAATAAACATGAAATAATATGTAATTGTGAACTCACTGCATATACTTAAATGTATATAATAATATATAATTGTGAAATTCATTGCTAAAGGAGTTCAGAAGTAGTGATTCC
The DNA here is from genome assembly GCF_008728515.1 of Papio anubis. Taxonomy (NCBI): domain Eukaryota; kingdom Metazoa; phylum Chordata; class Mammalia; order Primates; family Cercopithecidae; genus Papio; species Papio anubis. The sequence continues at coordinate 62,653,540 of NC_044977.1, forward strand.
TAATAGAAGAGTCAGAGAATAGAAAGTTTAGAATACTATTATAGAAAACTTTCATGTGACTATGTTTTAGTAAATAACAACTATAGTGTAGATAAAAGGTAGTTATGATAATGTCTAATGGACATGATTCAATTAGAACATAAATTACATATTCTCCGTGTAGTATTGGGATTTGGTCACATAAAATATAAAACATAATCTGTAAACACTGGTTTATCCAAAAGTCCACATGAAAAGAGAGCTCACTGTGACAACCGCACAGCTCAATTGACATGAAAGTGTTCAGCTGATATCTTCATAATTAACCATTTACAGCACTAAACATTATAGTGACTCTGATAAACAGGCAACGTGGATGATGTACACATAAAACTTTTAGGCATCTCTCTTCTTCTCACCTTAGTCTCCCTAGGATGTACATTCTAATCTTTCTATGGAGGAAATAAGAAATTATATCCACTTGGAGTTGTTTATCCAATTAGATGTTTGGATTTGCAGTAATTTATTCTCACTTCCCAAACCCTTCTACTCCTCATCCTGTGCCCTTTGACACATTATCAAGATGGATCATCAATACTCAGATAGGATATAATCCCCATTCTTGAATTCCTAGCATTATGTTCTAGGAATTAACCAGACTTATCATAGGGATATGGGTTGTGGATACTGCAATATTTAACATTTTTAATAGGAAGCTTGACAGTAAACTGTAGTATTTATGTGCAGAATTTCTGCTTCTCACATGACTTCCCTCCTCCCTCCTCAAATTTCTCTTCCCTCCCTCCCGAGGGATATCTTTTCAAACCTTTTTTTTTTTTTTTAAAGGCCCATATACTTGACATTTTAACTTGCTGAGAATGCCATTGGAGACAGCTTTAATAAAGGAGAAATATGGTGATTCATTGGTTGTTAGCATTTATCTATGAGGGAGAAAAGTAAGTAGCCAGACTGAGAAAAAAAAAGCAAATAAGTAACAGTGTTTCTTTAGTTTTGGTGAAAAGAGAACAAACATAGATCCTGAAACAATTACAGATTTGAGGAACAAATGATGTCTAGATTAATTCCTGGTTGTTTTTGCTTGTTTGTTTGTTTGTTTGCTCATTTGTTTTTTAATGAATTCTCTCTCTGTCATCCAGGCTGGAATGCAGTGGTGTAATCTTGGCTCACTGTAACCTCCGCCTCCTGGGTTCAAGTGATTCTCCTGCCTCAGTCTCCCGAGTAGCTGAGATTATAGGCACCCACCACCACACCTGGCTAATTTTTTTTTTTATTTTTAGTAGAGAAACGGTTTCACCATTTTGGCCAGGCTGCTCTTCAGCTCCTGAGCTCAAGTGATCTCCCTGCCTCGGCCTCCCAAAGTAGTAGGATTACAGGTGTGAGCCACCATTTGCAGCCTGATTTCTTGATTTTTAGATGAAGATGTGGGTATGACATGAATTTCTGTAGACTGAAGAAAGAATAGAAAAGTCTATCTACCTCCCTAAGATCCAAAATGGGTTGTTTTCTCTCAAATGAGTCTCCAGAGGATGTTTATTTCTATGTTTATATAAAATAATATAATGCTAACCTTTATTAAGTGAAGGCAAAGAAAAAGAAATTCTTCTTTCTTATATACCTCATAAGAAAAAAAGGTACATCAAGATAGATATTATTATCCTTATTTTATTTTCAGAAAGTTGTTAACTAACCAGGATAACAAATGGTGGTACCACAATTTAAAACCAGGTGTGTTATGCTATAAGCCCAGCTTTTTGTTTTTGGTTCAACATGTAGTAGTACTGCATTAAGAGGAACATAGTAAAGTGGCAAGCAGAACTTCACAGTGGCATGACAAAGATTTCCTTTATTAGGCAGGCTCAGCCAATTAAATTTCTAGGACAAACAAACCTGAATATTCAAAAAATGGACTTCCAACCAAGAAAATCCTGTCCCCATCTACTTAGTGACCATCCCAAAGACTAATTCAACTGGCTCATCAGTCCTGGAAGTTGCTACAATTAAGACCAAGAGGTGAAGTTAAATATCTCCTCATAAGACATCAATAGTGCAAGAAAAACAACTTGAAGAGACACATCTTATTGAGATGTTTGTTGCTCACATTGCAAAAGAAGCTGAGTTGGGCCTTTTATCACTTCACTGGGACAAGGACTAGATAGATATACAGAATAGGACTGAAGGGAATCCTGAGAGTCTTTGGAAAGTTACACTTGGGGTCAACTATAAAATGAAAACTAAGAGCACAACAGAAAAACCATCTATTTTAAAAATGATCATTGAATAATCTTGTAGAGAATTTACAAGTATCATAGTTTACAATTACTTACTATGTTTTTAAGGAAGATTTGTACTAAAACATTTTGGATGGTATCACAAAATCTGGTCACCACCTGACTTCTAGATTTGAATATGGCAGAAACATTCGACCACAAAGAAAATTTTCTTCTAAGTTTAGCTAATCTAAGAGAGAAAGTTATATCCTATGTTGACATTTTTGAAAAAAATCCCCACGCCTACCTCAAGATGCAGGGCTTTGGGAAAATATAGCTTAACTAAGGAGATACAAAAGAACATGACAGGGCACTTTGATAGGGCTCCATCAATCCCCTGACACAATCTAAGCCTCAAAGATCTAAGTCCTCTTATAACTGATGGGACTGTAATCCCAGTGGTTTCCTTTGATTTGACCATGTAATATTACAAAAGCAATATCTGAGAGTCCAATCACCACCTCATGCCCAGGGCAAGACAGTGTTTTTTTTTTTTTTTAAAAAAGGTTCTGTAGTGTTTCTGATACCCTTACAATGCTCCTTCTAATAAATGAGAAATCATAAATAATCACTTAATTGCAATAATCACAATAATCACACAGTGAATAATTATCAATACAGTTGTCAAGTTGAGGGGCTCAAATATGCCTATGGAAAAATACTCAACCTCAATAATCAAATAAGAGTAAGCTAAAACAATAATGAGGTTTTTATTTTAAAATTCAACTGGAAATATTTCCATATATTTTTGGTAGGGTAAATTTGTATGCACAAAGATATTTATCATAGTGTAACTTTAATGTACAAATTGCAAGACAACCAAATCACACATCTCCATCAGTAAGTGATTGTTGTATCTCTATTCAACGACTTGAAACTTTAGGACAATGATGAGGATCAATATATAGTTCAATATATTATTGAGTGAAAACAGGTAGATATTATAAACTCTATTTAGGAAAATTAGAGAAATAGTACATATAAAAATTCATAAATAAATATCTGGAATAATTTTTTGTTAAAAATCTTAGTAAGGCCATTTTAAGAAAGTCGAATTGTGGATGATTCTAATCATCTTTACCTATTTTTCTATTTTGCTTGTAATAGCTACAGTAGTGAGCTTTATTACTGTTATAATCAGAAAAAAACTTGTAATTTTCATTTTGGGAAATGTTAAAGCCAAATCGAGAAAGTACTCATTAGAATTTATCACAGTATTATAATATTTTAATAACATTTTTCATGATTATAAAATTATTTAATGACTGTAAATTTAGAATCATACTGAAGTACTGTTTTACAACCTGTTAACCTGTTTTTTTCTACTTAACATCTTGTGAACATGTTACCATATTTCCAAATATTCTTCACAACACATGATTTTAGTAACATTTTAGTATTCATTGCATAATGTCTTGGTCATTAACATTTAAATTCTGGTATAGAAAGTAATGACATAGCATGATTCTGGATTACAAAAAGGTGTTTATTGATGAATAAATCTCAGATGTCCACATAAGGTTAGGGTTCTCAAGTCAGATAGAGTTGCCTCATAATTCTTAGCCTCCAATAAGACACATTCTTTAGCTGGGGACCCCACTAGCTGGTTCAGCTATAGAATATCAGTGAGCACACCCAGAAGCACTAATACAACCAAGGTAATCTAGGAAGAAAAGTCTCAATTGGCTGTTTTCTTGGCTATTTATGTAACCAATACTTTCCTTATTAAAATGACAATGACAAGTAATTACATAGAACATTAAAAATGTGAATCCATTTCACTTTTTTATAATAAACCTATGATGTCGGTGCTATTATTATCCTTATTTAACAAATGAAGAAGTGGAGGCAAAGAGAGGTTATATAGCTAGAGAAAGATAATACAGCAGGTTACTACAGAGACAGAAATTGAATCCATATTCTTATCTTTAAAATAATAAGCACATTCACAAAATTTGAGGTTCATTCAAGAATATATTCTTACTTTTCAGAAGATTCAAGATTACAGACCAGCTGTAAACATGTATTCTTCCCATTACACTCCACTCTCTACTAGTAACAATAACAAAATGATCTTTATGGAGTAACAATAACAAAATGAATAACAAAATGATCTACTGTTCATTTTGTTATTTAATTCAAGGGGCAGAGAAAGGATATCACATTTGTCCCTGTTTCTGGAGGCAGTTAATTCTAAAGAGTTTTATTATACAGACACCAAACAGTTTACAGAAACAGCATGACATTTCTTTTTCTACCATCTATATTCTGCCTACTACCGTCACCAAAAGCAGAGAGGTCCCTACGTTCATAAGAAGTGGTCTAATTAATATTCAGATTTATACAAAGAAAAACAGAGAACTTCAACTTCAGAGATAGTACTTCAGGAGGGAACAGGTACCGACTGAACACAGCCTACACGCCTGTGAACTAACACTTCACATAGGTAATGATTGTTGATTTGCATACTAAACAACTGCACATCAAGAGGCAGCTGAACTGTAAGAAATGAGTGGAATAGAAGGAACTAAGTCATGATCTGCCCCTCCCAGCACCCTCCAAAGAAATGTAATTTATTCTGAGCTCCATTTTCTGTCACTCTAGCCTTCAGTCTTCCTTAAGCAAATCTCATGGTTCCAGCTAGAAAATGACCACAATGAACAATAGTTCCCCCATCCTTGTCATCATGTCTGTAAGCATGTAGACACAGGGCATATTAACAGATATTTTAGGCAATTTGCAAAATCTCTCTGAAAATGAAGGAAAGTAGGGCTCCACAGGTCATAACAAGTACTCCTGTCCACCCCCACACTTAAAGCCAAGTGATGTATTAATAAAAGGCAATCCCATATATATATATATCCTTTAACTCTCTGTGCCTCTAACTGTCTAGGAACAACCTTACTCCCCCCCTTCCCCAGTGCACACACTTTAAACTGGCTATTGGGTACTAGGCTTAGTACCTGGGTGACAATCTGTACACCAAACCCCCATGACACTAGTTTACCTATATAACAAATCTGTATATGTATCGTTGAACCTAAAATAAAAGTTAAAGTAAATGAATAAATAAACTAGCTATGATAGGTCATGGGGCAGGGGAACTAATAGTCCTGAATGCAAAGCTCTACTACAAACTATCTTTCCATCTACAATAGTCAATTAACTCCTGAATCTCATTTCATGATTTCTTAAAAATAAGGGTGTAGCCTCTATAATCCATCAGGTCTCTTTTCTCCAAAATGATAGTTTTAATATAATCTATTACATCATAGACATAGTTATACTTAATCAATTTCAGAACCCTGACAAAGAAAGGTGTGATTCTTTGCAGGACCTCATTGTATCATGATCTCCCATACCATTCCTAAGTGATTTCTTAAGGCAACTCAAAAAGGTGACATCAAAATCCTGAAGTATTTACAGCCACCAAAATGATTCCTTTGATGTTCTTCTGAGAGGTTAAAATGGTGCCATTTCCTGTCTGTCATTCTTAGTCTGGTAAACTAATCAGTACCCAGCACCCAGCATGTCTTAGGCTGTGGGGCAGTGAACAAATCAGTGATTTAGAGATGCTGAAATGCATACTGTGGAATTACCAAACTGTGGAAATTCATCCAGGGGAACATACCTTATTTCAAGAATATAAATGAATTAATCAGTAAGCATGCCAGCCACATACCAGAAACATCCCTGATTAAACTTAATGTAGTGAATTTGTGCAATCACCACCAAACTAACCATTGATTAAACAAAGGCCTCTGAGTACTAATTCTTTTAATGTACAGTTTATTTCTGTTCTCCTTTGAAGGATACACCTCTGAAAACTTTGCTAGTTTTGGGGACACATCCACATTTGAAATTCAGTCTGGGTTTATTTCTCAGGGAGGCCCATTTCTTTAACAGGCAGTGCAATTAAGGAATCAGACATTTAGACAGATGCCTATTTGGTGAATCTGTCATAGTGGCACTAAGAATTCCCTGCTACCTTGTGGATTGGCAGAGAAACCTATTGAGCACAAGATAAGCAGCCACCTAATTTCTCCTCCCCACATATAAAAAAAGGAGGAGCAACTACCCCAGGCTATTTATTCCAGAGACAAGAGTTCAAGAGTGAATTGCACCAAAGATTCAATTCTCATATATCTTACATGTTTTAATTTCAGAAATAATGCTGTTTGCATGTAGGTGGCTGATAAAGAAGGTAAGGGAGTTGCATACCATGTTATAAAAACTTTGATTCTCCAAGAGTGGTTCTTTATTTTCTTCTCTTGATTGATAGATAAATAGATGATATATAGGTAGGTAGGCAGGTAGAGAGACAGAGAGACAGAAATAGAGATACATCACATTAACTAGGACTTAGTCTATCTAAAAAATCCACTTACAGAGACTGAGACTATAGTTTAACAATAGTATACCCTGCATTTACTGAGTTAATATTATGTAACAGATACTATTAATATAATAAAAAAATCAAATTCCTGCTCCCAAGGAGCTTAAAATTTAGTGGCAGTAACTGGGTGTAACATCTCTGGACTGAAAACGTTGCGCCTGGTAATTTTTCAGGCTCTCATTCTAATTCCTGAGAAGTCACACTCATGTAAATACTAGATATTGAAAAGCATATTTTTAGACTTAAAACTGAGCATGAAATCTACAATCCTGATCCATAATAACATATAGGTTTGCTCTCTCAAGTCAAAGCATGAGAATGGAAAGAAAAGGAACCCCTCCCTCACCATAACAGGCCTGGCTAATGTTCTCTTAGTCTTACAGAATAGTCCTACCTGTATCATTGAACAACTATTTAAATGCACATTTAATTGTGCTATAATGCCTAGAAAAGTATATTGATCAGACAGTAAATTCTTAACATATGTTAGTAAAACATGTTCAGGTCAAAAACATTGACTGCTCTTTCTCACAGCCCACATCCATTCCATGATCAATTCCTATGAACTACACCTTCTATCTACTGCTGCCATATATCCAGAACATGATCACTTCTCATTACCTCCATCACTATAACTCTAGCGTAAGAGTCAACAGGTTCCATAGGAAATTATTACAATACAAAAATATTTAAGGACTGTTATACATAAGATGAAAAGCCTGTTATACATATGATGAAAAGATGAAAATTTCCCTGTGACTCTTGGTGGTAGAATCAAAACCAATAAAGTGTCATTTTTTTCAATGTACATAAGAAAATCCAATATTCTCTGACAACAGGTTACTTTAAGAAGCAATGGGTGTTTTCAAGTAGTTGTAGAAGAATGTTTTAGAGAGGAATTAGCAAGGTCAACCAAAAATGGGAAAAGGAGAGGAAATAGCTTAGAAGATATTGTTCCATCCAATCCTGCAATTCTATGCTTTCAAATTGTAACTTTCTTATAAAGTTCATGAGTCACAGATGAGATATGATTGTCATGTATAACAGACATGACATGTTTATAATACTGTAGAACCGTGAAACAATATCCTATTAGAAATTGGGATGCAATTCAAATATTCCTTTCATTCCAAATGAATCTCTCCTGCTTTGATTTGTATACATCATTTCAGGACTTCGAAAACCAGCTGGGAAATTGCTGATTTGTCTGCAGTATGAATTTCTTTGTTAGGAAAGAAAATGGCTCTTTGAAATAGTGTTCTTCCTATGAGAAGAGGAGATATTTATGCTTGTTTTCCAAACACACACAGGTCAATTCAAAGGGAACCTACTTATTCCTCGAGTAAAAAGCAGTATCACCTTAGGAAATGGTTCTTTCAGTGGCTGACACTAAATTTCTACACACAACAGTCGTAAGTTGGCACGGAAACCAGGAAAGGAGGTGAATGCTATCTTTCCGACACAGGCAAAGTTCACTCATTAGAAGTTCTTTACATATTTGAAAGGAAAATTCCCCTGGCACCATCTTTCTTTCTTTACAAGACATATCTATGCCAAAAAATGCATTTAATTCTTAATTTGATTCCCTGTAAAATTCTATAAAAATAAATTGAATCACAGTAATGTTTGCTCATATTTGAAGAGCAATAAAAATAATTTTTGCAATTTTGTCATTGGTTTTAGTATCGGAGAAGCCATACTCCTTTGATGTCTAAAAATTCCAAGCCAAGCAAACCAACTGCTTGACTGTGGTGGCAGCTGCTATTCTGCTGTTGACTGTCACCTTCCCAGAACTCTTCAGAGATCCTTCTGAGAAGACTCCAATATTGTGGTATTTCTAAAATGCTCAAAATAGCAATGCTGTTCCTTACCAATGAATTGGTTTGCACAGAAGCCATTATAAATTCTTCAATGGCAGTGCTCAGTAAATGAAACTTTTAATTAATTTGGTCCTAGTTCATTAAGGTTCCTTGTCTCAGATATACAGGCACCTCAATCACAGCTAACAGCCCTTACTTAAAAATCCCCCAACAGGACCAAATCTCCATCCTGCTGGGGGGAGATTTGATTTTTAGGAAGAGTTAAAAAATTATTAGAGCAAGATAACTTCTCTGATAAATGAAGAAAAGTAGGCTTAAAGAGCAAAATTAGTCATAAAGAGAACTATTTCCATAGGTGTTTTGAAACTTAGGTCTGAGACTCATTTTTAAGGAGAAATCAAAAACATGCCTTGATAAATGTTTAAAGAAGCCACTATAAGAAAAACAACAATTGTGCATGAAATAAAATTCAACAGCCCTCATGATGAAAACTGTCAACAAATTTGGTATAAAAGGAACATTCCTCAACATGATAAAGGCCATATATGACAAACTCACAGCTAACATCGTACTGAATGGGGTAAAACTGAAAGTCTTTCCAGTAAGACCTAGAAGAAGACAAAGATGCCCACATTCACCACTTCCATTCAACATAGTACTGGCAGTCCCAGTCAGAGCTATTAGGAAAGAGAAAGAAAGAAAGGACTTCCAAATTGAAAAGCAAGTCAAACTATTTTTGTTTTCAGATGACATGATTTTTTATTTTAGGAAATCTAAAGACTCTACAAAAAAACTCTTAAATCAGATACACAAATTCAATAAAGTTGCAGAATATAAAATCAACATACAAAAATCAGTAGCATGTCAGTATACTAGCAGGGATCAACCTGAAAAAGAAATCAAGAAAGCAATCCTATTTACAATAGCTACAAAAAAAAGTTATAGGAAAACATTTAACCAAAGACATGGAAGATCTCCACAAAAAAAAAAAAAAAAAAAAAATATATATATATATATATATGTTTATATATATATATATATAAAACACTGATGAGGGAAATGGAAAAGGACATAAAAAATGAAGAAATATCCCATGTTTATGAATTAGAAGAATTAATATTTCTAAAATATTTATACTACCCAAAGCAATCAACAGACTGATTGCAATCCTTATCAAAATACCAATGGCATTCTTTATAAAAACGGAAAATACAATCCCAAAATTTGTATAAAACCACAAAAGACCTTGAATAATTAAAGCAATTCTGAGCAAAAAGAATAAAGCTGGAGGCAGAGGCATCATACTATGCGATTTCAAATTATATTACAAAGTCATAGTAACACAAACAACATGATACTGGCATAAAAACAGACACATGGACGAATGGAACAAAACAGAGAACCGAAAAATAAATCCATGTACTTATAGCCAACTTATTTTTAGCAAAAGCTCCAAGAGCATGTAGTCTCATTTAAAAATGGTGCTGACACAATGTGCAATTGCAAAATTACAGAACCAGCCCAAATGCTTGTCAATCAATGAGTGGATAAAGAAAATGTATTATATACACCATGTAATATTACTCAACCATAAAAAGGAACGAAATAATGGTATTCACAGCAACCTGGATGGAATTGGAGACTATTATTCTACGTGAAGTAACTCAAAAACGGAAACCCAAACATGGTATGTTCTCACTCATAAGTGAGAGCTAAGCTATGGGGGCACAAAGGCATAAGAAGGATTCAATGGACTTTGGGGACTCAGGAGAAAGGGTGCGAGCTGGGTGAGGGATAAAAGATTACACATTGGATATAGTGTACACTGCCTGGGTGATGGGGGCACCAAAATCTCAGAAATCAACACTAAAGAACTTATTCATGTAACAAAATACCACCTGTTCCCCCAAAACCTACTGAAATAAAAAATAAATTTTAAAAATGGTGTTGGGAAAACTGGACATCTATATACAGGAAAAAGAAACTAGATTCTCATCTTTCACCATATAAAAAAATTAACTCAAAATGGATTAAAGACTTAAATGTAAGACCTGAAACTATGAAACTACCAGAGGAAATGATACAGAATATTGGTCTCAAAAAAGATTTTTGAGGTAAGGCCTCAAAAGCACAGGCAACAAAAACGAAAAACCAAAAATAGACAAATTGGATTGCATGAAGCTACGTTAAGCATTTTAAGCTTCTGTACTGCAAACAATTAACAAAGTGAAGAGACAACCTACAAAACAGGAGGCAATATTTGCAAACTTTCCATATGAAAAGAGGTTAATTACCAGAATACATGAGAAACCCAAACAACTCAACAACAAAAATAAAACAAAACAAATAATGTCATTAAAAAATAGGCAAAGGACCCTAATAGACATTTTTTAAAAGAAGACAAACAAATGGCCAATGAGTATATTAAAAAATTTTCAACATCACTAACCATCAAGAAAAGTGCAAGTAAAAAACAGTGAGAAATAACCTCACCCCACTTAGAATGGCTATTATCAAAAAGACAAAAAAAAAAAAAAAAAAAAAACACACACACACTGGCAAGAACGCAAAGAAAGGGGAAAGCTTATACACTGTGGGAAGGTAAAAGTAGCACAGCCACTATGGAAAAAAAGTAAGGAGTTTCCTCAAAAAACTACAAATAGAATTACCATATGATCCAGCAATGTCATTGCTAGGTGTATATCCAAAAGAAAGAAAATCAGTATATGGAACAGATATCCGCACTGCCATGTTTACTGCAGCACTATTCATAATAACCAAGATAGGAAATTAATCTTCGTGTCCCTGAAGAAATGAATGGATAGAAAAAATGTATTATAGATATACACAATGGAATATTTTTTGGTCATAAGACAGAATGAAATTCTGTCATTTGCTCCAACAGGAAACTGGAGGTCATTATGTTAAGTGAAATAAGCCAGGAACAAAAAGACAACACATGTTTTCACTCATATATGGCAACTAAAAAAGTAGATTTCATGGAGGTAGAGAGTAGGATGATGGTTACCAGAGGCTTGGAAAGGAAAGCAGAGGCAGATGAAGAGAAGTTAGTTAAAGGCACAAAAATATAGTCAGATAGAAGAAATAAGTTCTAATATTTGACTCTACAATAAGGAAGTTATAATTAACAGTAATTTATTGTATATTTGAAAACAGCTAGAAGATTTGCAGTATTCCCAACACAAAGAAAAAATAAATGTTTGAGGTAATAGATATCCCAATTACTCTAATTTGATCATTACTACATTGTATACAGATATCAAAATATCATATGCACTCCAAGAATATGTAAAACTATTATAATCAATTTAAGATTTTTAATAAAAAAAGAAAAATGACACTTTAACGAATCATCATATAATATGTTCAGTGATTATTGAATGACTAAAGAATGGTTGGGTGCATTTATTGAAAAATGTAAAAAAATCAGCCTCATTTTGAGTCATATTTCACATGATAAAAATATCATCTCTCCATGTATATTTTCAGTGAGTATTTATTCATTATTTTTGTGTCACTGTTAAGAGCTAACAACATAATATTTTTTATTATACACAGTCCTTGCCCACACGTAGTTCACAGTCTACTCAGCAACTGTTTTAAAATATAGGATATATTAAAATTAATGTTTGGGAGCAAAATACTGCTAATTTTTCTCTTCTTATAAGACATAAATTTTAGCTGGACATATGGCCACAAGGAAAAGGACTGTATCTTCCAGTCTTTTTTGCAGCCACACAGGGCCATGTGACTAAGCACTGATCCATAGGATTAACCAGTGCAGTTGCACCACAACGACTGGGAAGTTTCCTTACAAGGAAGTAATTGTACCTTTTCACATTCTGCTCGGAATGTGACTATAACACATTGTCCTTATGACAAAAGCTACGTCTGACAAATCCTGGATCCCTGACATCATGGAACACTACAGCAGCTTTGGAATGCCTATCTCAAGTTTTAATTCAAAGAGAAAAATATAGTTGTATCTCATTTAAGCTTCTGATCTTATGAATTTTCTGTTTCTTGCAGCCAAGTCTAACCCTAACTAAGCATAGTATTTAAAAAAGTGTTATTTAAAGTCATCTTGAGTCTGATAGGATAGTTACCAGTAACAATTCTGAAGGGAAAATGCAAATTTGCAGAACAGTAACAACAAAAAAAACATAGGACTGCAAGTTTATCTCACATCATTGTGTATCTCACATTTGTGAACCTCAAAAATCAACTGGGCAGAAAAAGGACAGATGGTTAATTATCATGGTACATATAAGAACACGGCACAGAGAGATTTTAAGACAGGCCCGAGCTCATAAAATCCACTCTTCTTTTTAGTGAGAACCTACATGGGCTTTTTGCCTTACCTCAGCATGAGAGCTTTTATTCCCTTAAGGAAAGTTGCAAAGAAGGCCAAGTGGGCTCTGGCAGTGTTTCATCAGTTAGCAAAGTCTGCAGTAGAGAAAGAATATGAAAAGAAAGAAAGAAAGAAATGCTTTTACTTCTCTGAATCTAGATGCAGATAAAGTTGGAAAGAAAGGAGAAATTATCTGGAAAAACTGGTCCAGTTGGAGATACAGAGCAGACAATGGAAGACACATTCTAGATATCTCCTCTCATTACTTTATATAGTGTTGAGTTTTCCATAAACGGAAAGTGTTGTGCAGAAGGGTTTAGAAATATATTTGCAATATTCACATTAAAAGTGAAGGGAAACATACAGGGAATAAGAAAAGGGAAAACTCTGAATCTGGCTGAGGAAAAAAAAATCCATTTTACCAGCTGGAGAAAAGCCTGGGTAATAAGTAGAGTCAATATATTTGTGAGGCAAGTTGCAAAAAGGCACTGAAGATGGGAGAGGGAAAGCAAAAGGAAGACAACAGCATTTGGGGACTTATTGGGCAAAAATAAAATCGCTTTCAACATGCATCCCACACACAGATACTCAGGCAGATTTATTTGATCAGTTCTGACAATAATAAAAAGTAGTACAAATGGAAGGTGCCCAGCCATTCTCAAGGTAGACAGTTCTGTCTGAAAATTTAACATCTAACTTCCACATCTGGGCAATACTCCACTTAGAGGAAAGCACAGTGAAGCAAGTGGGCCTTCACTATTCCATAGCATTTTAGAACTGTTTCAGACTGAAATTCTGCAGACTGGAATAGTTGGTGTTGATAGTTAATGGTTGATGCAGAAGCTTCTATCCCAGATGGTAAATGTAGCAAGTTACATTAAAATAAAATAGTAGAAAGTTATTAACATAGAGAATCCTCACTTCCTTCTTCCAGAGAGCTTTCTCAAAGCCCCATCACCAAAGCCTATCACATAAATAATGTATAAGGTGTTATTTAATAAAATCTTATATATGAATACCAGCTGGCTGGACAATAAGAGCACATGCAGTAACATATCCATGCCATTAAGACAAGGATACCTCATGGGACTTTGAGAATTTTACTCTGTAGTAGAGAAACCAACGTGTATGAAATTGTTTTAAATTTAATTGGTAGGTTCTATGATTTCTGTACAACAAAACAAATATAGTACAAATTCTCTAACAACTTTGAGTAACTACGTAACACCAAATACCACAAATGAGACTAGTATGCAATAAACTACATGGGAAAAAAATTGGGAATTTTTCTACCTCCAAATGTGGTGTGTTCACTTATTTTGACAATTGTAATTTAGTTTTTAATTATTCATCATATGGTAGTGAATATGCTGCACAGTATTTCATAAACAAATGAAAATTTACGCCGGGTGCAGTGGCTCACACCTGTAATCCTAGCACTTTGGGAGGCTGAGGCAGTCAGATCACTTGAGATCAGGAGTTTGAGACCACCCTGGCCAACGTGGTGAAACCTTGTCTCTACTTTAAAAATGCAAAAAATTAGCCAAGAATGGTGGCGGGCACTTGTAATCCCAGCTACTTAGGAGGCTGAGGCAGGAGAATCACTGGAAACTGGGAGGCAGAGGTTACAGTGAGCCGAGATCGCACCACTGCACTCCAGCCTGAGTGACAGACAGCGAGACTCCATCTCAAAAAATAAATAAATAAAATAAAAATAAAAGAAGAGAAAACTTAATCTGTAATGGGGAGTTCTATTAGCAGGCAACACTGTATTAAATATTTGCTTGGAATAATGCAAAAGCAAGAAATTTATAGCAGGAATCCATATGAGTGAGCTTTCACAAGACTATAACGGGAGACAGCCAACTCTAATCCTTAATGTCTATACCCTGTTTTCCCTTCTGCTGCTTACCTCATCTGCCACAAGGATTTTTTTTATTGTTCTTAAAGCTCATCCTAATAACACCTTGAATTTGAAAAATGTCTTAAAATGTACAACATATTTCACATTTATTATCTTAATTTAATCCAGAGGTTCTCAACCGTGAGCAATGTTACATCCCCAGGAAGCCGGAAAAAAATGACAATGCCTGAAAACATTTTTGGTTATCACAACTGGGGAGGTGCTACAGGGTAGAGGCCAGGATAGCTGCTGAACTTCCTACAATGAGCAGGACAGCCTCCTACAACAAACAATCACCTGGCCCAAAATATCAATGGGCTGGAGTTGAGAAACTTCAGCTACAGGATTTCATCCTATAGCTACATTATGTGGTAGAAGGTAAAAGAACTGCTATCCCCATTTTTGGGAAAGAAAATGGTGCCCACAAGCTCTCTAAATTATACAAAACTGTATTGGAGCCAAGGATCTTATTTCAGTGTATATTTCATAAAACAATACAAAATCCCAATGACCTGTGAAAATCATGGGAAAGTTCAGTGACTAAAAAATCTTGAAAATAACAAAGAATGACATTCACATCAACAGTGGAAACACACAACAAAGAAGAGTGGGAAGGGGACAACTATCTGCTCTTCCCACAATGCAGCGGATGGGAAGGAATGCAAAGATACGAGGATATGAACCCCAGGTCTGCTGCTCACTCACCAGCTGATAGGGTATGGCTGCGTGCCCTGCCCAAATCTCATCTTGAATTGTAGCTCCCATAATTCCCACATGTTGTGGGAGGGACTCGGTGGGAGAAAATTGAATCGTGGGGGTGGTTTGCCTTTGTGAATACATCTCACGAGATCTGATGGTTTTACAAGGGATTCCCCTTTTGCTTGGTGCTCATTGTTTCTTGCCTGCAGCCATGTAAGATGTGCCTTTTGCCTTCCACCATGATTATGAGGCCTCTCCAGATACATGGAACTGCTGAGTCCATTAAGCCTCTTTTTCTTTATAAATTACCCAGTCTTGGGTATGTCTTTATCAGCAACGTGAAAACGGACTAATGCACCAGCTATAGACTTTTGGCTGTGTTGCCTTTGGCACTTAACATTTGCAACTCTGAGATTAGTTTTCCCAACTTGTAACATGAGAATAGCTAAATAAGAATTCCTATGAAAAGCTCTTTATAAAACATCAGGCATTGTCCAAAATGTTTATTATCTTCAACATTAGTGATGATTTACACTGACTTCTCCCTTCCTCCTTGCTGATTGGTTAGCAGACTCCTTATTTACGTTCACAGACTGACCACACAAAACCTAGGCTTATGAGCAAAAGCAGATACATAGCCAGGTGCCATAAAGATGCTGGGGAGAAGGGAATATGTGGAGAGGTGTGGCTAAAACCACAAGTTCTGAAGACAAATGGCCTGAAATTTACAGATAAAAAAAAATCACTAAATAACACATTACTAGAGCAATATAGCTTTGGGTACATTGTTTAACCTCTGTATGTCTTTGTCTTCTTACTTGCAGAATAGCACTTATGACTCATAAGGTTGTAAGAAACAAATGAAATAATAAATGAAAAAGAACAATGTAAGAGTACACAATCAATCCCCCTTAGGCCACACAGTGCTCTAAGTGCCTGAAAAACACTGGTGGACAAGATAGAAAAGTTTTCTACCCTGATAAATCTTACATTTCAATGGGAGAGAAATAAGAAATCAATATATAAATAATACAAATAACAAAAAATAAAATATAAAAAGGTTAGGAACTCAGGCTAAGACATGAGATGCCAGTTCAAAGTATCTGTGAAGCAAAAGATTAGAGTTCCCAGAAATAAATTGAGAAATAGGCTGCATGAATGAAATTACTGAATACAGGATTTGCAATTCAGGAAGTTCAGAGTCAATTATATTATGTGTGGTAGGTTCATAAACATGAGCAAACACAGTGCATCTAGCAGGATCAGATTATTAAAAAGGTAGGAAACCATTATCCAGTTGTTTTCTTAAGCAATAGTTAATGCTAAAATATTTCATCCAACAACTATCTAGACGTACTTCTTACTTATTAGGAAGTAATTTCCTAAATGCATACTGAGACAGAAAAAAATACGAAAATCTCTGCTAATATTCAATCAAACTTCTAAAATCAAAAGATCAGCAAGTCCAGTCTATCACTGATGGGCATTTGAGTTGGTTCCAAGTTTCTGCTATTGCAAACAGGGCTGCAAGAAACATAAATGTGCATGTGTCTTTACAGTAGAATGATTTATAATGCTTTGGGTATACACCCAGTAATGGGATTGCTGGGTCAAATGGTGTTTCTGGTTCTAGATCCTTGAGAAATCGCCACGCTGTCTTCCACAATGGTTGAACTAATTTACACTCCCACCAACGGTGTAAAAGCGTTCCTATTTCTTCACATCCTCTCCAGCATCTGTTGTTTCCTGAGTTATTTAGTTATTTATTTTGAGATGGACTCTCGCTCTATTGCCCAGGCTGGAGTGCAACGGCGCATTCTCAGCTCACTGCAACTTCCGCAGAACAAGGCTGGAGGCATCAAGCGATCTGACTTCAAACTATACAACAAGGCTACAGTAACCAAAAAAGCATGGTACTGGTACCAAAACAGATATATAGACAAATGGAACAGAACAGAGGCCTCAGAAGTAATGCCTCACATCTACACCCATCTGATCCTTGACTAACCTGACAAAAACAAGCAATGGAGAAAGGATTCCCTATTTAATAAATGGTGTTGGGAAAACTGGCTAGTCATAGGCAGAAAACTGAAACTGGAACCCATCCTTACACCTTATACAAAAATTAACTCAAGCTGGATTAAAGACTTAAACCTAAGACCTAAAACCATAAAAACAACAGAAGAAAACCTAGGCAATACCATTTAGGACATAGGCATGGGCAAAGACTTCATGACTAAAACACCAAAAGCAATGGCAACAAAAGCCAAGATTGACAAATTGGATCTAATTAAAGAGCTTCCTCACAGCAAAAGAAACTATCATCTGAGTGAACAGGCAACCTACAGAATGGGAGAAAATTTTTTCAATCCATCCATCTGACAAAGGGCTCATACCCAGAATCTACAAGGAATTTGAAGAAATTTTCAAGAAAAAAACAACCCCATCAAAAAGTGGGCAAATGATACGAAGAGACACTTCTCAAAAGAAGACATTTATGCAGCCAAGAAACATACGAAAAATGCTCATCATCCCTGGTCATTAGAGAAATGCAAATCAAAACCACAATGAGATACCATCTCACGTCAGTTAGACTGGAGATCATTAAAAAGTCAGGAAACAACAAATGCTGGAGAGGATGAGGAGAAACAGGAACGCTTTTACACTGTTAGTGGGACTGTAAATTAGTTCAACCATTGTAGAAAACAGTGTGGGGATTCCTCAAGCATCTACAACCAGAAATACCGTTTGATCCAATAATCCCATTACTGGGTATATACCCAAAGGATTATAAATTATTCTACTATAATGACACATGCACATGTATGTCTATTGCAGCATTGTTCACAATAACAAAGACTTGGAACCAACCCATATGCCCATCAATGACAGACTGGATAAAGAAAATGTGGCACATATACACTACGGAATACTATGCAGCCATTAAAAAAGGACGAGTTATGAAGCTGGAAATCATCATTCTCAGCAAACTAGCATAGGAACAGAAAACCCAACACCGCATGTTCTTACTCATAAGTGGGAGTTGAACAATGAGAACACATGGACACAGGGAGGGAAACATCACACACCAGGGCCTGTAGCAGGGTGGGGGGCTAGGGGAGGGATAGCATTAGGAGAAATACCCAATGTAGATGTTGGGTTGATGGGTGCAGCACACCACCATGGTATGTGTATACCTATGTAACAAACCTGTATGTTCTGCACATGTATCCCAGAACTTAAAGTATAATAAACAAAAAAATGAATTAAAAAAAATCAGAAAGTAATAGGACACCTATCAACTATGCAGAAATAACTGAAAATGTTAAATTAGTAAGAAATCTTGAGCAGATGCGGTGGCTCATGCCAGTAATACCAGCAATTATGAAGGCTGAGGCAGGAGGATAAATTACGTCCAGGAAGTTGAGGCTGCAGTGAGCCGAGATGGCACCACTGCCCTCCAGCCTGGGTGACAGAATGTGACTCTCTCTCAATAAAAAAAGAAAAAAGAAAAAAAAGAAAAAAAGAAAAAATAATCGTGGCTCAATATGACCAAACTGATTCTAATAAAGAGGAGATCAGTAGTAGTAGTAGTAGGAAGTTATATTGTTTCAATAGAATAATTTCATTAAGAAAAATTAGTCAGCAGACCTCTTTAGCTGTTGAATTTATAAAAGGATAAAGAAAATTTTAGAATTATGGTATAAATCGTGTGGCAGAATATTTGTTCTTTTGTTTTGTTCACTAAAACAATGTGTTACAACTTTTTAATTCTGGTCTCAGCTCTCATAAATACCATACCATCAACTCCTGTCAAAAATAAACGTTTTAAAAGGCTATAAGGCTACTTTTATGTGATATGAAGTCACTGTTCATTCTCATGAACAGAAAAATAAGGTAGCAGGAATAGAATTCATTCACACTCTGTATAATGCTGACAAATGCACAAAGTTCTTCAATATGATTAGAATAATTACACAGCACAAAGTAGACTGGGGATTTAGGATTATCTAGTTACCTTGACCAATTCCAATTCAATTGAAAAAAAAAAAAAATGAAACTACTAATTCTAGATTCCAGGAATGCTCTTTGGTTCCTAAACTATTTGCAGTAGCCATTTATATTCCTGAAACTAATGATACAACTACTTAATATGGGTTTTTTTCATTGTGCTTTGCATGTATTACTGCTATTCTTTTGTGAATATGATAGTCTCTAAAAGGTAAAAAAAATTTAAAAATCAGCTTTAAAGACTAAGAACTTATTTAAAGACTAAATAAGAAAACATACCAAAAAGCAAAGAAGTATTAAATAATTTGGGAGACAATCTGGCTTTCTGAAGTCTTTCGACAACAATAATATTGATGATTTCAGAAAGAACCAAATGTTACAGTGTTTTGGAAGACAAATCAGTGGATCATCAAATATCATCATCAAGCCAAGAGGTACTTAAAGGGATTCAGCATTTATATCACCTTTCTTAGTGTGTGAGTTAAGTTTCATAGTAGACAGGAGTCTAAATCATTAGCCATATTAAATCTACATTTTAACTCCCCCAGACAGGACATATTAACCTGTAAAATCAAAGAGATTGTCTATGAAATAGTAGTAAGAGTTACCTTAGCTTTCCAATAAATATCTTCTAATTTTTTTCTTTTTCTTATTCATGTATGGAACATAGTCAATGGAAGTGCAAAAAGAACACAGTGACAGAGAAGACTAAGTATTTTTTACTTTTATCAATATGTAAATTCAGATTTTTGGAAACATGTTTAGAAATATCAAAAACGTTATATATTAATAAAGCAATAGGATCCCAAAAAAGAGATACATAAAAATGTAATAAAGGTGATTTAAAAACCTAAATGCTTTGCTGAAGATCCATTTGAAAATGAAGTACATTTTATTTCTCACTGGACTTAATACATTATAATAAAAAACTTTATCAAGAGTATACTTTCATCACTCAACTATATTGGAGGGAAAAATAAATTCAATCATTTCATTAGAGACTGTTGTTTCTAATATCTGCAATGTCTTCATTCATTGAATCAGTGTGTATCTGGCAATATCCTGATTCCTGTAAATGTGAATGTATAGTTTGAGCAGAAATCATCACAGGTTACACTGAAATACATACACACTATTGATTTGAATTAACCTAAAGTTAAATAAATAAAATTAAATCAATGAAACTGAGTTTGATGTACTCACTTTCCTAACAGCTATTTTTCAGTATATAAAATAAATTCAATGAAAAATAAACACATCAACTAGACAACTGATTGAAACGGGAAAACAGCCTTCTCTTTATAATACTTATGTTTCATGATGTGGCTTCAATAAAACTACACCAACATTATTCTCTAATATAATCTGTGGTGTGTAACGTACAGAAAAATATAAAACCCACCTACAAAATGTATTGTGAATTTAAAAAAAAAAAAAGTAATACCAAATTAACTTTTAAAAATAAAACATCTTGCTTTTGGCAACATGTCACTCTAAGAGAGGAAACTACATAATATATTATAATAAGGACTAAATTAAATAACAATGCTTCATTTCTCTCCTATCCAAATAGAGAAATGGCAATGGCTCTATAAAAAAAAAAAGTGAAGGGAAAGTCAAATTCATTCTTTTCATTTTCTTATAAAAGTGTCCTCAATGACTTTGATTATGAAAAGACATATTTCCTAAAGGACATTAGTGATGCATCCCTGAAAGCCCTGTTTCCAGACTCTGACCTCAAATGCAGGTGAGAAAACTTAGAACCAAAATGAGAACACAAAAATTAGAATAATTGAAGAAAACAGTTTTAAGTAGATCTTCTTTCATTTACTTGGTAACCTTTAGCTTTGCTGTTATTAGTAAACAATACCTTGGGAATATAACATCAGTGGATTTCATTAGCATTCCTGCAGCAAATATTTAATATCCTAGGTGGCCATGCTGAACTTCCCAAATGTTAACTGATGCTATTACCAATTGCTTGTGGCATATTCAAGGTGTATCAGGAAATTAACAACAGAGCTTATAGGACAGGGGATGCATTTTAATAATTGGTCAGATAATCGGTTTTCCATTAGCTTCTTTTCTATAGTAAAAAGAAGGATGTTCTTATTTGGAACTTGTAAAATATTTAGATACGACACTATGTACATAGGTGCCAATATAATATTAGCATTATCAGCAGAATTTCTCTTACTCAGACTTATGCATAAAATTTGCAGGTGTCTTTACTAATTATTCCTTTAAAATTATCTCTTCTTTTCTTCATTAACCAGAACTAGAGCAAAATCAGTAAAAGGGTCTATTTTAAATTACTAGGTATTATATTGATCATTGGATAGTATGTTCTGGATTCCATGATCACTGTCTACTTTTGTCTACATTCAGGACTGTTAAGATTATAGGAGTTAAAACACATTCTTTGAGGGATAACATTTAGTATGTTTTAAATATGCATAATGCAGTCCAAAACCAAATGAACATGCAAATAGTGTGACAAAATGCAAATTCCTTCACGAGCAAGGGTTCCAAAACAGTTTGGTTATTTCCCACATAGTGATGTTTCCATACATGTAATGTGTAGTGATCAGATCAGGGTAATTATCATATGCATCGTCCTGAACACTTATCATTTCACTGTGTTGGGAACATTCAATATCCTCCCTCTAGCTATGTGAAACTACATATTATTGTTAACTACAGTCATCCCACAGTGCTATAGAAATGCTATTATTAACTTCATTTTATAGATTAAAAAATAAGAGGCTTACAGCATAAATAACTTGCTAATATGGATGACAGCTGAAATTTTAATCTAATTTTGTTTAACTACAAGTACTCTATCTGCTCTTCCTAGGAGAAATAACACTGAGGCCATGATTCAGAAAATCTGGGTTCTAGTCACATTTCGCTATTAATTAGCTATGCCATTTAAGGGAAAATGTAGAATCTCTCTCTTCTTCTCTAGTCTATTAATTGAAGGAGCAGTAATTCTCGTGAAATTAAATCTTTATATTTGTAATTGATCACACAGAAATGAATATGATTTTTACAAAGAAAAGTTAAATTATAAGGGGACAATTACATGAAATTTTATTCGATCAAATGAGCCATCTTCTCTATATAAGATCCAAAACCCATATTGAAAACAGTAATATTTTGGAGCAATGCACAAAGCACTGGAAGTGGATAAGGAAATACTAAGAGCTTTCTTATTTTAAAATCCATGCATTGCTTTACATCAATTTCTGGCAGACATCCCGGCTAAAGCAGGAATTGAAAATTATTCAAAATCCCTCTATAGGAATCTTGAAAAAAAATCTGAAATCAATAAAAACATTCATTATGTAGAAAATAAGGCATAAGAATATTCCTTGTTTGTTTTAAAGAAAAGGTCTATGGCAAGAGGCGTTGTGGTACTATGACTGAAAACTGAAGCCACCACATAATGGGACAACTATTACCCACTCTATTATCTTCAGCACCTGAAATTTCTGTTTGGTTGATTTCTTTCCAGCTCATTTAATCTCATTTACATATTTTACCAAGACCCATTTTATCCCACCATTTAATTCTTTGCCCAACCTATGCTGTTTCAACTACTCTTCTCTCTTCGTGCTTCCTGTAAATCTCAACAAATGACTAAACTTGACTCTATGAGCTAGATTCTTTGGCCCAAGCCCTACCCATTGTATAACCAAAAATAAGTGAGTCTGTCTCCTTGAACTTTCTATCTGCTCACTTTCAGACGCACTAACTGACCTAGAAAAAAAAAATACACTTTCTAGTCATGAGATCACTTCTAACTGGTGTATTACCCTATTTCAGAGGTCTGAAGATTATTTTAATCTAACTGTACTAGACCCTGTATGTACAGTGTCCTTTGGATGTGATACTACATGCCTGCTTCCAGATGTGATTTTTCATTTTTCATATACTCCTCTCCCAGCCCCAACCTTCTCAAAATAGTTCATCAATCCCTCTAAATAGTGCTAGTGACAGAAGCTACCTATTTCTTCACTTTTTAAACCCTTCTACAATGTTTTTTAAATTTATTGTATTTTCTTTAATTGACAAATCATAATTATGCATATTCAGGAGATACATAATGATGTTTCAATATATGCAATGTATAGTAATGAGATCAGGGTCCAGTGTTTTTAAGGTAATTCATCTCAGACAATAGATGAGATGACTTTGCTTTTAGTAGCTACTATTTTCAGTCTCATTAGAAAACTCCTTATGCATTTGGAGGGTACGAGGGAATACCTTTCGTATCTGCATTGTAGCATTTTCCATTCACAACCTAATTTCCTATTAAAACAAATCCTCTTCTTAAAATTCAGCTGAATTTTACTACACCAAGCCAACACTAATATAAATAAGCTACAATATCCTATTTTATATTGCCAGGAGGATGCATGTTTGTTCTGTCACTTTAACAGGCTTTTCTTTCTACAAATCCACCAAGTGGCTATTTTCAGTGTTAACATAAGAGAGTGCTCAAGCTTATCACCCAAACTTCCAGATATGATGAATGGCCAAGGCAAAAAACATATTTGTTAAGGAAGCAACCCATATATAGCTTGTAGAGCTTTGACTGATCGTGTTTACTCAATGGATACAAATGTTATTGGCCTTTAAAAAATATTTGGGGGGTTTACGTCCTGTTTTCCTTTCTGAAAATGGCTTTTTCAGACCAGCATCTGCACAGGCTTACACAATGCAATGGTATAGAGTAGCCGTTATCAGCAGTTTTGTATAAACAAAATTGATTCATTTATTCTAGAATGTGATGAAGTATAGAAATGGTTCACACCTAAGTGTAAGTCCTCACTATTACTCTTTTTTTCAGGGCTATTTGTTGTCTATATTACTTACATCAACACAAACCAAAGTAATTTGGTTAAATAAACTGAGAAGCTTGAATTTGATTCTGGCACCAAACATTAGCTTCTTTTTATATCATGACCACATTATTTAGTTGTCTACATATAAAATAAAGATTTATTCATAGAGCTAATGATTCAAGAATTACTAATTGAGTGTCTATTATGAACTAGGAACTTTTATAGGTTCTTACTTTATTGCACTGAAGAAACCAGTCTCAGCTCTCACACAGCTTACAACCTAGCATGAGGAGATAGTAAACAAATACACATATCCCATGTCAGATGGTGACAAATGCCATGGACGAATGAGAGACTGCAGAGGGGGTACAGCTATTCTTCTAGAGAAGGAAAACAAGCCATGCAGGTATCTGAGGGGAAGAATAATTCAAGGAGAGGAAACACATGCATTAAGTCCTGAGAGAATTATAGAGAAAATTTAATAGTAATAATATGAAAATTCTTTGATGACTTTAGTAAGACTATTATTATCATAGCTTCTAAGTTCCTCACTTTCTGCCACTTTTGCTGGCTAGACATGGCTTGCTATTTGTTCCCCAAAATATAACTCATAATGACACTGTAAAGTCAAGAATAACTGCTGTCACTCAAATAATATGTATAAGGCAACTTATAATCATTTGTTCCATAGCTCAGTTTTAGAGCCCTTTTATCATAGAGAATACATTCCTTAGCAATTTTCCTTTTAATCAAAAATGTTCCCGAATATGACAAGAAATTCCCAAATCTAGACTACAACATCAGCCAAAGTAGAAAAATAGCAATTTCCCCTGTAAAACTGATTTCAAAACTATCATCATCTGTCATCATCATCATCAATCACAAGAGGAAACTGCTTTGGCAGCATTATTTTAAGTCCATATTTAACTAGATGACAGCTTAACCTTCTTAGGGAAGCAGAGTAATCTCTCCTTACAACACCAACCAAGTACAGAAAAGCAGATTTGCTCTAATGTAGAAATTGGCTTTCATCTGATTTTATAAACACACTATGGCATCTGATGATTCAATAGGTACTTGGGTTTTTCTTTTCAACATTCAACACTCTAGCAGAGCTGGTAAAGATGGCGTACTCAAGAATTATTGCAGTCACTGCATCAGCATTAGCTTATCAACAGAATTGGCTGTGTATGACGTCCAGCTAGAAAGGCATCCATGCAAATCTCCCTTCCAGAGAAAGAAAAGGCACCTGTGTAAATATACAGTAGAACACAATGCATATGTGCTTTGTGCATGGCATTCACATTCATTTCCCATTCTATGCTTGTACTTAACTGACGTCCTCCACTTGCTGTTCACATTCATGCCCTAACACTTTTCTTGCCTTTATGTGTATGTTTGCACTACTTACTCAATTTGCAGTGAACATCTCCACCAAGTCTGTATGTCCAAATCTCAGCCACACTACACTGAACAAATCTACTGCCAACTCATTCCACAAACATTCCCTGAATCCCCCGAGAGGATTTTTCGCCTCCTCTGAATGCCCCATCAAACTTCATCTATGCCTCTTGTAGGAACTCATCTTCTAATAGAATCATTTGTTTGAACCCACCATCCCCTCTCTCCTTTTCATGTTAAAAAGCCCTTTGTGGGTAATTATTATAAGCTGTTCGCCTTTTAATTTTTATTTGTCTTGGTATTTCCTATAATAGTATATACACATTGCATTGCTGCAAATACATGTAATAAATCAGCAAATACTACATTTACTAACAATTCTGCAACTTCAAACTGATTCCTGAGTTATAGATGTGCCTACCACTATCCCCAGCACAGCTATGGGTCAGAACGAAAGTAACTATCTATGGAAGTTACTTAAGGCAAATGTTAAACACAGCAATCTTATTACTCAAAAAAAATGTAGTATGTTTGCAAAAATATCTTCCCATTATAAGTTTCCTTTCAGGATAAGGGGTATTAAAAGTGTTTTCCTTATTATCTCCACAATTGCTAGCCCATTGTCTTGATGACAATTTGTTGAATGAATATGTAAATGATTGCATGATTTTGTAAACTTTACACTATCTCTGCCACAGAATCTAAACATTTTGGGGAGGGAAGGTAGTTGCAGGATAAGAATGTCCAAAATATGCAATTGCATTGTATGATAATTTTTTTTAAAACACATCAATGCTATTAAACAGAAACCTAGCAGAAAATACAGGGTTAAAATTTTTATCTGTACCTAAGGAAAATAATTGGGACCACTGACATTCTGAAAAACTAACATCCAGAAAGGTATTTATCTAAGAGCATCTGACAGTGTGAGAATGTGAGAGTGTAAAGTAGAACACGCATGTGTGCACACAGATGTACCTCTCTGTGTGCCTGTTGCTGGTAAAGTTGAAAGAAGAGGTGAGAGAAAAGGAATAATTCTCACAAAAGGAACTCCATTTATTACTAGGATTTAAGTATGAATTCATGAAAAAATATAAAAACTTCAGCAGAGCTAGACAGTTCATGATTACTTGTAGAAGACAGGTAGCTGAAAGCTTATAATTTTTCGTAACATGACCAATGACACTCAGTTAATAAAATATTGGGTTAAATTTCGAAATTTTCACCCTACAGTCTTCTGTCTAAAGAAGAAAATACATATACCTGTTTTTATTATTTTAAATCAAAATGCTAAGAGTTCTAAAAACATGTACATGGTACATTTCTAAAACTCAATGTACATTACTATTTTCTTTTACTTATTTCAGTGTCTATACTTCTGAAGAATAGTTGCAACAGTTTCAATGCAATAGGAGTTATTGGAAAATTAAGTATAGCAGGAGAATCACCCTCTGGGTCAGTGTACACACTGTCATTGCCTTTTTCTGAAAACATGAGAACAATCACTTGAGAATCTATGAATTGTGATATTTCCCAACTTGGCTGCATTATTCATCTTATCGTCAGAATGAATAACTGGCACAAAGCAGCTACTCTGAAAGTGTTTGTTAAACTGTGCTGGAAATTGCATCAATCTGTCTATTTTGCCCACATATAAGATCTCAAATAAATTAGGGATCTCCCTAGCCTCAGTTTCATCCCTAATAAAATATAGTGACTTTATCTTCTACTAAGTATCTCCCAAAATATATCTCATAGAATACTGATTATTAAATATATAGGAGGAGTGAGTTCTATAATCCAGATATGGGAACAATTCTGTTTGAAACAGTGACAAAATTTTAGCTGTAAGACTCTCAGGGTATTTAACATTAAACCATTCATTGTACCTATTATGGAAGACGGATAGTATTTCTCAATTTATTTGACTTTAGAATGCTTTTTAATTAAAATATCATAGTAGGTTGATTAAACCTTCCCATAGCTGTTGAACATTAAATATCACAAATTCTTTAAGTTTATATGTTATATAAGCACTTATTTTCATTTACTAGCTCTACAAGTATTTTCCTGGAACCATTACAGCATTTTCAGATTCAGAGAACAAGCCCTTGAGCAATCGCTACATGTTTCCATGGTTGGGCTGACTTATCCTGTTCCCTCCCCTTGTTTGTCTCTCTCCTAATGGATCATACTTTGTTTAACCTTTCCTTTTATTTAATGTCTTTATTCTCTTGATAATCATAATTTCCTTTCTAAACCAGGACTGTCCAATGGAAATATAATGCATGACACATATGCAGTTGGAAATTTTCTAGCAGTAACATTTAAAAAGTAAAGAGACAGGAATAAAATTAAGTTTAATAACATATTTTATTGAACCTAATATACTCAAAATATCATTTCAGCAGAGAAACAATATAATAGTGAAATAGTTCATATTCCTTTTTTTGTACTTATCTTCCGAAATCTGATGTTCATTTTTCACTTACAGCACATATCACTTTGGGGACACATTTCAATTTCCCAATAGCCACATGTAAGTAGTGGCTGACACATTGGATAGCACAGCTCTAAAACACATACAGCAGTCCTCACTTATTCATGGTTTTGCTTTCCACAGCTTCAGTTACCTGTGGTCACCCACAGTCCAAAAATAGGTGAGTATAGTATAATAAGATATTTTGAGATGAGACAGAAAGACCACATTTACATAGCTTTTATTACAGTATGATGTTATAATTGTTCCATTTTATTAATAGCTATTAATTTCTTACTGTGCCTAATTTATAAATTAAACTTTATCATAGGTATGTATGTATAGGAAAAACATAGTATATATAAGGGCTTAGTACCATCTGCAGGCATCTACTTGGAGTTGTGGTATGACCTGTGGATAAGGGAGAACTACTGTACAACTCCTCAACATGTTACTTAAAATGCACAAATAGGCTGAATAACATATTAAGTGCAGTTGTTGAAAGATACATTCTGCTTTTTCATAAGGTTTTTACATTGCTTTCAGCTTTGTCTCCAATATTTTCCTTTGGGCAAAGAGTCTATACTGCAGAAGTATGGCAACTTACACCATTGGCAATGTCTTCAACACTGACTACTCTATCAAATTAGAGTTTGAACAATGATCTTTCTACATGTAAAATACTAAAGGTTTCAATAATAATGCATGTAGAAACCTCAGAATTTTCATTTTGCCCTTATCATTGAGAAAAGTAATTTTTAACTTGTCCATAGTGAACTACACTATTCGTCCACTCCATTTTGTTCATTTACTCGTTACTAACAAGCTTTAACACAACGATGTCCAATCTTTTGGCTTCCCTGGGCCACATGGGAAGAAGAAGAGTTGTCTTGGGCCATACATAAAATACACTAACAATAGCTGATGAGCTTAAAAAAAAAAAAAAGGCAATCTCATAATGTTTAAATAAAGTTTATGAATTTGTCTTGGGCCACAATAAAAGCCGTCCTGGGCTGCATGTTGCCCATGAGCCACAGGTTAAACAAGCTTGCTTTAATCCTGTAATATAGTCCACATACGGGCCTAGAAATTCATCATATAAAAATGAATATTAAGGTTCCACTTCTAACAGAACCTCCTATCTTATTTGGGAGAGAAAAATCTAGTAATAACCCAGAGCAGTGGTTGCTGATGTAAGAAAAATACATACAGTTACAAAGTAAAGTCGACAATACCTTGGAGAGTCAGAAAAGTCTTCAAAGAGCTAGGCCTTAACAAAGGTAGGTCTCAAAAGAAAGCTATGCATTTGCCAGGTTTAAGAGGACAGTGGCAGAGGATAATCATACATTCCATGGAGGGAGAACAGTTATTTGCTAAGTATGGAAGTATACAAATACAGAAGCATGGAAGGCTGAGATGATGAGGCAACTTAGACCATGCTCAGCTTGCACCAGATTTTGCATACCAGGGTAAGCAAGTCAGCTGAAATATTTTAAGAAGAAATGTTACAGATCAGAGCCTTCAAATTTCCCATCTTTTGTTCTAAATTCCTGCTGTACTTTGGAATATCTATGTGAGTAGATTTTGACTGAACTGTTATACGTGATTAGTGTTTTTATGGAAAGTTCGTCAACTCTCAAGATACTGGTTCCCTGTGAGATCATGAGGATCTGAATAAAACTTCTTTAACTGCAGCAAGTAATTTGTGATGCAGGATATTATTAGTCTCCTT
Source organism: Papio anubis (assembly GCF_008728515.1). Classification (NCBI taxonomy): domain Eukaryota; kingdom Metazoa; phylum Chordata; class Mammalia; order Primates; family Cercopithecidae; genus Papio; species Papio anubis. The sequence continues at coordinate 62,683,470 of NC_044977.1, forward strand.
ACAGTTTTTACTCCCATATGCGGAAGGGTGAAATGTCCAGATCCATCTTTATTCATATTGTATCCATAGATAGACACACTCAATAGAGCACAGGAAGATTGAATTGACTATTCAGGGACAATTTTCTTACCTCTACAAGTTTAAATGATGCTTACTATGGTGTATCCATATATATTTTGACCCTGTAATCTGCTATGAACTCACTGGAGAATTGATGTTAAAAAAGTATCTCTGCTTCATATTTACCTATGTAACAAACCTGCACATCCTGCATATGTACCCTTGAAATAAAAAGTTGGAGAAAAACATTGTGCTTTAAGCTTACTTTTCTTATGAACCCTTTCCTAAAGAATCCCTTCTATCTTGAGTCTGAATAACATATATAGCCTCTGCCTCACCAACTTCATGTTATGATACATGGACCAAATCAGATGAAACATGTGAATGCATATAGTACATTCTATGACATGGTAGTAGCCATTATGGTTGTCATTACTGTTATTTATATTAATATTAAATATACATTACAGAAGCAAAGCAAGAATGGTCAAAGAAAATGTCTATCGTTTTGTGGTTTCTATTAGAGACTTCTTTCTGACCCTTAATTTTAAAAATTATTATCCATTTGATGTCTTTTAAAATAATTGTGTTCTTCCCAGTACTAATATGTTTTTGATGGTCTTTCACCCAATACCTAAGACCAAGTATGCAGATGCAGACATGCTCTTTTTGTTCCTGTATTCCTCAACATTTAGGAATTGTGTTTGAAGTTAAATAAATGATGGCATGAGATGACTTATCCAATGGGGTAGAAAACAAGAAGATAAGTGAGATCCTTTGAAAAGGAACAGAAATAATTGGCCCACACACTGCAAACACAGCACTCAGGAAAAATCAAGCCTAAACCTGTATTACCTTGTCTGGCATACCGTTTTGATTCTAGAAAATAATTCAACTGAACAAGCCTGGATTGCTTAGAAGAGCATGACTTGTGCCAAAGCAGGGAACATGGGGAAGAGAAGTACACAATCTAATTGGGAGGCAGATACAGAAAGAATGTGTTTGGTCACAAAGCAATGTGTTCTAGATGAGCTCCAGTGGAAAGACAAGCTGACAGTAGTGACCTAAAGAGTTCTGACTGCAGACATCTGAAAGACATGGCAGAAGATGCAGACATTAAGCTAAACATTAGAAGCCAAACACAGCTTCGGCAGGTAAGAACTGGAAGGAAGCGGTATCCCCGGAAAAGAAAATGAATGAGCAAAGACAGAGAGATAGGAGCAAATAATGAGTGAAATGGCAAGTGATAATAAGTAGCAGGAGGATAAGGAACATATGATGAGTTGATGGTTAGAAAAGCGGAGAAATAATCCTGGGAACACTCTTGATGTCAGCATTGTAACTATTTACCCAATGCCTGGAATACCAAGCACTAAAATGCAAGCAATAAAAATGAAATTAATTTACTACAGTAATTATGATATTTACAACTTTTCTAATTAGTAGTACACTGGCCCCTGAAAATAAGTAGACCTAAGTGCTCTATTTACATATTCATATAATCTCTTTTAATTGTTTATTTTTAAATATTTCCCTTAAAATTTGTTTATACCGATTTGCATTCTTTTGAAGGGGAATAACACATTTATATATTGCCTTTGTCAACGCCATGCTGAAAACCGCCCTTTGCCATAAAAAGATATTTTTACTAATGGCATATAATCAAACATGCACTTCATTAGTCATTAAAACTTACTACAAATATTCAACAGCTATGTAGCAATTGCAATGAAAACAATGAAATTGATTTCAAACTGTAATGCCTGTGATTTGTCTCATAAAACACAGAAAAAAACTCCCTGTGAAAAGAAATAAGATATGCAAAGAACATTTTATTCTCACTAGATTTACAAATGTTTAAAATATAATTTTTAATATTTAGTATTCAAAACTAAATTTTTAAAATGATGTTAGTGTCTTAATAAGCTTAGTTGCTCGACGTTACCATTTTCATACATTAGTTATATAGTTTTCCTAAACAATGCAATGACTAAGCTTCCATATGTAGGTTGAATCACATGAAACCGACACTGTCTAGCTATTGTTCACCTACAAAATGACAGTTTTGTAGGTTTACTCTAAGATACTAAAAATCATAAAATCATAGGATTTCAGAGTTAAAAAAAAAACTTTGAGAAATCTAGTGGGGTCTTTGGCCTGGTTTATAAAAATTCCTTCTAGTATGAAATAATGGTCATTTGATATCTACTGTTGGTATATTTGGAAAAAGGAGCTTAAAATAATACGTGAACAGGAACAAAAGGAGCATTTAATGCAAAATAAGCCCAATACTCAAATTAAATCCCCTTATTATCCCACTTTAGATAAGATTTCGTTTTAACTAAAGGAACGGAAAAGGAAAAAAGAAAACATATCTCAAATTAATATCTAACCCCACAATATGAAAGGCAACTGAAAATAATTTAGTTTTTTAAATGACCAGAGTAAAGGGCATCCAGGACTTACTATCTAGACTAACAATATAATGCATTTATTTCTCTAATTTCAAACGAAAGGAACTAAGATTAGCATTCTTAGATAACACTCTTTCATGTAAGTAGCCTAGAAGAATCAAGTGAATTATTCAAATCCAGAAAGGAAAACCACTAAGAAAATAGATCTTTTAATGCTCTTCAGCCTGCAACCTATCCAGGAAGAGAGAAATCAGATAAAAGATAACCTTGAGCTAACAAGGTTATGAGGGATTCTTTCAAAATGAATGATTTTAAGATGGGTCAATCCTGAGTTTTTATGTCAGGTAGGGCAAAAGGGTACAGAGGAGACTTCCTTCTTAGATCTGTTCCCATCCCATAAAATTCAGCAAGAAAACAAGAACGTTGTTGACCAAATAAATTAATTGTACCCTTTTATTGTTTTATCCCTATAAATGAATTTACCTTTTTCTCCCTTGTTCTCTGACACTTCTTAATTTATTAATTACAATAGGAAGACTGCTATTGCAGTCTTACCAATACAAAATTATTAACCTCTAACTTCAGCTTTTTGAACTATGAAATAAAAGGAACCTAAGAGATCATAGGATTCACCTCACTGACTATAAATAAGGATCTGAGCTTAGGGAAACTGAATTGCCCAAGATCCCATAGCTTATAAGAGCAAGATCAGGCCCCACAAGACTTGCTCTACACTGCTGGCCTATAGGGCGATGGCCTAGCAGGATAGGATACTATCCCTTTTGTTGTAATTTCATCGTTTTTGCTATGAGATTTGAGGGTATGTGTGTCTGTGCATGGATCTGTGTGTAGCTTAGACAAGCATTAGCAAGGTTAGGACTCAATGTTATACTCATTAATTAATCTTTCTTAAATGATCAGTAATCCTTTTTAAGTCCAAGGATCGTCCACATAAATCAAACTCTGTAATGCCACAGGATTATTGGCAACTGGGTAACTAAATACAAATCACATTATTAACGAAGAATTACCAAAGTATAAATTGCTAAAGGAATCAAAGAAATTAATAATTCTCCAGTATATGATATATGCACTAAATTAAAAGATATTAAAACAGAGAACTTTGTACAAAATAAAAAGGTATTAGGTTGACTAACTTAAAAGATGACTATTGAGAAGTTTTCTAATAAAACCAGAGCCGGGCCGGGTGCAGTGGCTCACGCCTGTAATCCCAGCACTTTGGGACGCCGAGGTGGGCGCAGGAGATCGAGACCATCCTGGCTAACACGGTGAAACCCCGTCTCTACTAAAAATACAAAAAAAAATTAGCTGGGCGTGGTGGCGGGCGCCTGTAGTCCCAGCTACTTGGGAGGCTGAGGCAGGAGAATGGCGTAAACCCGGGAGGCGGAGCTTGCAGTGAGCCGAGATCGCGCCACTGCACCGCAGCCTGGGCGAGAGAGCGAGACTCCGTCTCAAAAAACAAACAACAAACAAACAAACAAACAAAAAACAGAGCCAATTGATAATTTAAAATGACAACATATAAAATAATTTTTACAGGAGTAAGTTAGGTTCCAAAACGCAGTTTGGCAATATTTGGATTTTTAACATAGCAAAATATACACATTTTATTAAAAATCACCAAATATTTAAAGCCAAACAAATAGCTGAAGGCAAAGCATTAAATACACTGAAGATTGTATTTAGCAATTCAGATAACAAATTTAAGATATTTTCTAAGATTTTTTTATTTTGAAAAATCTACCATTTTATTATACATCAGCAAATGAAATTGTATTATTAGAAATTTTCTATTATTCATTTTATTTGCAAATAATTTTTGGACTAAATCTTACATTAAAATTCACCTATTTTATAATTTAATAGAAAATATACTGCTGTTGCATTATTTATACATTGTTTATATAAGATTTAGCTATAAATTCCATAATTCATAAGGAAAAGCAGTCCTGTCAAAATCAGTAATCAAAACTGTTATACAGTTCCTAGAAGATAATACGTATTTATTTATTCCTTCACCATGTAATTACTTATTTATTTAAATAAAATGGTACATATTCCAAAATATGTTATTCCTCAAATTCGATTGTTCATAGCCTGCAAATTTAAAAGATGAATTTTACAATGGGGAATAAACCTAGACTTTTTTTCTTTAAAGTAGTCAGTTAATTTCCAGGGTATCACTGGTTTTATAAAAAGTCTCAATGGCAAGTCCTGTTAAAAAACGTTCTTTGCTGAATTTACAGAGGACCTAATTTTATTATGATATTTTATAATCTGTTTAATAAGTTACCCTGATGAGTAAGAAAATTATCACAGTAAATCTATTTTTAAAATGGCCTATAGGCTGATTTAAATCTGAATATCTGAAGTAAGCAAAATTAATTATTTAATCTTCATATGAAAGTCAAACTGTCTCACTTCAAATTAAGGGATAAATTTCATCAGATCACCAAAAAAACCAATATTCATTCCTTACAAAATACATGAAAACAACTCCCTTCTTATCACTTACCATTTCTTTAAAATCCCTGCCAAATTTTTAGACCAGAAATAAAATATTTTTTAAAACCTGAAATCTATCCTTCAAGAAGGTTACATTAAATAAGTCAGAGAAGATGCACAACAATTATAAAGCTTTTAAATAGCGTAAGGGCAATCCAAATTTAGAAATCCCTCTCTTTTTTTACTTTCAAAGATTTTACACTAAACCTTTCTCCTTTTTGCTTTTCCTTTTGTTTTTGTTTTTCAGACAGTGTCTTGCTCTGTCGCTGAGTCTGGAGTGCAGTGGTGGGTTATATAGCTTACTGCAGCTTCAACTCCTGGCCTCAAGCGATCCTACTGCTTCAGTCTCTGGAGTTTCTGGGACTACATGCATGAGCAACTGCACCCAGCTTACAGTGAACCTTTCTAAATTTAAACTCCATGTGATATTCTTCCTCCCTCTCACCCCTCCTAAGTAGCCAATCCACCACTAAGTCGAGACCATTTTACTTCATTCACATCTCTTCATCTTCACCACCACCTGGCCACAATGTACCACTCCTGACTCCACCTACTTTAGTAGCTAGTATGATCATCCCTCCTATCTCTCAACCCTCTTAAGATGCTTTACTGTCTTCCCATTACTCATACAGAAAAGGCCAAAATTCTTTAATTGGCCTATAAATCCCCACACTGTCTGGCCTTTGCCAAATATTCCCACCATCTCATCTTCTACCATCCTCCATCTTGCTCTCTGCAATTCAGCTACACTGAAGAAGTTTCAATTCTTAAAATGTGCCATGCTCCTTCCCATTTCAGGGTGTTTGTACGCACACTTTCTTCTGGCATGATCTCTCTTAACCCTCTTCTACCTATTCATTCTATCTCCCTACTTGATATGTGATCTCCCTTGCTATCTCCCTCTCTTTTATGATGTGTGATTTGTGACTACAGCCTTAACTGCCTACTAAATGAGAGTGGCATCCTGATGTCTAGTGTAGAGCCTGACATCCAGTAGATATTAGTGAGTGAAATTAAAGTGAATAAATAAAAATGATAGTTTGAGGACATGCTTTTTTAGTGTCCCATTTGGACATCGACACGGCTTGTGTTGCGTTCCCAAGGGAAATAATTAACATTATTCCTGAGCCTCCAAACAAAAAGTACTGGGTTCAATAACGACCTTTTTAAAATGCTCACTGCTTCTTGAAGACTAAAACAAAACAAAACTATTTACTCTTCACATGTAGTTCAACGAATTGAACACAGCAGGTGTTGAATAAATATGTATAGAATAAAGTCAGTTTCACTTTATAGGGATTTTCAATTTACAATATGCTTCCATACACATGATGTCATTTAGACTGTATGTCAAGCATTAAATGACATTAAATAAGCACCTAATGGTATTATCCCAGTTCACAGATAAGGAAGTAAAGTAAGAGAGGTTCAGTGGGTGGCCTGTGGTGGACTCTCCTATCTCCAGCTCCTATGTACCTCCTGCCAAATGACAGATTTTTAGCAGTGACCCAGAGGATGTAAACTTAACAACTGCTCCCAATGAGACTATTCTGTAACTTCATAATAATTATGATTATGTTGATGCTACACAGTTTTTTCATAATTATGTGTACAACTTATAAAACCTTATATCTAAAGAAGTACTCACTTAACATCCCTCAAAACTCAACTTGACCAACCTCAATTTCCTGAACCCTTCTCCATTGAATTAAGATGGCCCACTGCTGTATCTCCTATAATAACATTTCTACTTGCACTAAATTTTTTGACTAGTTTACTGAAATCTTTCCTTCAACTACATTGTATGTGCACTGAAGCAAGACGATGCCTCATGTTCCTATTCCAGCACTTAGAACAATGCCTCTCTCAGAGTGGCCACTGAAAACCTGGGTGCTAAGTGGATGTACTGTAATAGAAAATAAATGAGTTAATATGAAATAAATGATAGTAGATACATGAATTAACCCAAGAGTATGCATAGTACTAGATGCTCTTGTTACTTCTAAATTAACAATATTTACAATCTGATGGGATCATTTTACTGAAATCTAGTTCTCTAGTTGGCATAGTAACCATTAATTAAAATACATAATCAAGTGTTCATCATATAGGATAGCAAAGCTCCTCTTAGTAGAGTTAACAGACAACACAATTTGCATTGGGGAGAAATTTTATTTTAAGCAGAGAGAAGAGTTCAAAAATTTATAAAAAACAATTATAGGAATTATTAGGAAAAGCAGCAGAAAATAAAAAGATACTGAATGTGTTAATGTCAAAATTTTAAAATATTAAATATTTACTGGAGCATGTTGAAACACAGGCTAAGATATTCCTTTCCTGGGTAGATATTTGAGGTTCTGTGTTTGTAACTGTATTAAAGTTAACTTGGATAGTAATAAACTGCTTAATCTAAATAGTTTTTAGGTTATCATAGTATGCATAATCCTAACATGCATAACCTAGATAAATGTACAAATTGATAATGTTGGCATCATTACATCTCAAACTATTCACAATAACCATTCATTTCAAACTCTAGTCAAAAAACAAATAGAACGGGCGAAAATAAATCCTTTTTGTCTCTGAAATGTATAAACTTACAGGTCTTCTCTGCCACTTGGTTCTTTTGTTAGTTCTGAGTAAGCTCTGAGACAGCAGATGTTATCTATACAACAGATAAGCCAAGATAAATAAGAACTCAATTTTTCCAAATAAGTATGGCCTTTTTTTCACAAAAAAAATAAACTCAGGGCAATACTGTTCAACGCAAGTGAACAGATTTTGTCAAAGCTTCAAGCAAAAAGAAAGGCAAGTTTCTGGTCTCCAGTTAGCATAAACTTGAATCTTCTGTGAGTGAGAAAATACTGAGAATACAATCACATGTTCCTCTGGCAAAGAAATTGGTGCTACTTCTTAAACAAGAGAAAAACAGAAGAGAAAAAAGTAAAAGAGAAATATGCTCTTTGTGAAGATCACACATAAAATGATCAAGCTTCTTTTGGAGTAGCTGATAAAGATTAAAATAAAATTTCTTTATGACAAAGGCAATCAACAATGCATCTGCCTCATGCTAAAAAAAATTATTTGACTTTTTCCTAATGCTGGGTATTGTACCCAACCCTGCCAGTTTCATAAAAGGGCATTTAATGAATTTTCTTATTAGAATCATCAGCATAAATCCCCATCAACAATTTCTTGGTCCACTGTTGGGAATAAAGGCAAATCAGATAAGTAGCTCTGTATATAAATGAGATGAGCAGAGACTCCACAAGCTGATGAAGTTTGTAAGTCTTAGCCAAACACAATGAAAACTTCCTCTTTTTTTTTTTTTTTTTTTTTTTTTGAGCCGGACTTTCGCTCTTGTTGCCCAGGCTAGAATGCAATGGTGTGTTCTTACCTCACTGCAACCTCGTCCTCTTGGGTTCAAGTGATTCTCCTGCCTCAGCCTCCCAAGTAGCTGGGATTACAGGTGTGTGCCACCATTCCCAGCTAATTTTGTATTTTTAGTAGAGACGGGGTTTCACCATGTTGGTCAGGTTGGTCTCAAACTCCTGACCTCATGATCCACTTGCCTTGGTCTCCCAAGACAATTTCTTAAATGCATAACCATTACTGGTTTTCTTGCCAAATGGCACGTTGCCATTTCAGAATCTACCAGACAAATTCTCAGCTGAAAACAAGGAAAAATTGCTAGATACCTAACAGAGCAAGGAATTATATGGCATTGCTGGAATTGTGAAGAAGCATTAGCAATACTAAGTGCATAAAGTAGATTTTCCATGTGATTTTTTTGTTTGATTTTCTTCTACCTTTTTCTGTGTATTTCACTGTGTATTTTAAATGGGCATGGATAATTCTGAGAAAGGAAAACTCACTGGGCTCAAATTAGGGAGTCCTGACTTTTCCATTGACTTTCTTAGAAAAGTCTTTACTTATCATAATGAACTTCTTCATCCACAAAATTACAGGAGTAAGCTAGATGGCCTTCATGTCCCTGCAACAGATAATAACTATGATCTAGGATGATTCTATTATACGGCTGCTTTGTTAAAAGGTTTAATTGGGGGTGAGGAGGTGGGCGCTGAAATTAGCACCAAGAAAATGGTCTGAAGATTTTCAACAGATTTGATTTCTCAAACCATCTATGCCTATCCTGGTTACTGGAAATAATCCTTAAATAAATACCACTATTCCTAAATTAAGTAGTACATGCTGAATAGTATTGGCCTAGTTCAGAATAGTCATCTATATGCTAATCAATGCATATAGCCCTAAGGGAGAATGCAGAATATATCACAAGACTGCAAAAAACAAAAACAGGCAAAGGCTTTTTAATCGACCACTTAAGAGGTTATGTAGAGGCCAACGGTGGAGTTATGAAGTGTGTTTCTAGTCGAGAATGCCATCTACTGACAATAAAATACTCAATATTCATATCATTTTATTGAGTGAAGAGTCAACAGTGGATTTCAGACTGGGATCAGTGAAGAATCTGGTATGTAAAAATAAAAGCCCATCAATTCTTAGCATCCCTTTGGGGTTTCTGTGGGTATATGTTTAATAACTGTCATATCTCAAGACAGTTCAGTCTGACCCCTATTTAGTTTAAAAATATAATCATAGCAGCCAGAGCAGCTAGCCATGCTTGAATAGTTTGAATGCTCTTAACAGGTGCCCCATTAACCAATTTCTGTGCATGCACTCAGATATCTATCAGAAGTGTTCGATTCATTTCAGAAAAGAGAATAGGGACTATTCATAAAAGTAGAATCTGTCTTCCTGGGTCAAAAACCTCCTCTATCTATTCTTTGCATTCAACCTTTCTTATGACTTCCCACTCATAATAAAGTCATCTAATTTAGAGCTTGTTAATCCCTCGGTCAAGCCATTATTTAGAGGTAGAGGGTGATAAGAGCTAAGAAAAAGACTTGATCTCAATTATAATTAAAAAATGCAAATGAAAACAAATATATTTTCACTCTTAATGTTTTCATCTATTGAGTTGGCAAAGATGAAAAGTGTTACACTGTTGATAAATGCCTGGGGTAATAGACATTCACATACATTTTTGGTGAGTGGCTTCATTAGTACAAACTCTATGGAGTTATTCTGCAATATTTACAAAAAGTAAAAATAGCCTACCTATTTTTAGCTATATAGTGTTTAGACAACCTGTTACTGGTCAGAATAGCTACCAAAATCGGGTTGCTGTAAAGATAAGATGAGATAATGCATGTAAAGAGTATAGAAAAAAAGACTTGCATTGTACTAGTATTAATAAACATTGATAAATCTTACCAGTTGTTCTCATGCATTCACTCATCAAACATGTAGTATGCTATACAACACAGTATAGTGGAAAAGATCTTAAGCTTTGCAGTTAGAGATACTTGAGTGCTAAGTTCAACCACTCTGAATGTTTTATATGGCCCTGTAAACCCTATAAAATTGGAATCAATTATTAATAATTATACTAATTATTTAGCAGGCTTTAGACAGTTAAATGAGGCATTGACTATAAAAATTAGTGCAATTTCTGGTTCAGGTAATTTTTTTTATTATTCTTATTGGATGATGATGATGATGTGATCAAGTCATTTTAGGAAATACTACAAAATTTCAGACAGGTCTCAGAAGAGAGTCATATTCACAAAGGTTTAAGAAAAGTACATGTGTGCACTATATATCTCTATATCTGAAACACGGTATTTAAATGCTCTCTGATAAACTCTGTTAGGAAAAATTATTTATAGAAATATATAATTCATGTATAATCCTATATGTTAATTTCATATGAATGTGTTGTATTATGCTAATAAATATCTAAAAGGCTACGAAAAAATACCAAAATCCTTGCACTGTGAATTGCAATTAGCATAATTTTATCAGGACATAATTGATTGAATAAACCGAATATTTTCTGGCTTTTTCTTCTCTTTCTATAGTAAAATTACGTTTTAATCATTATCAACCATTCTTTTTAGCTAAAAGACCAAAAGAAAAAAAAGTGAAGAAAATGTACATTTATTTGACTTTCACCCAAAATAACCAATTTGATTCTTGTGAGCCTTGGATGTTGCTAAGGTACATTTCTTAAATTATAGCAGCAATTTTTCCTCAGAAATCTTCTAATTTTGTTCCAATCACCATAGTCATGTTTACGTATTTCCTTGCATAGATATACTGCTTCCTCAGAGAACTCTTGAGAATAGAAAGTCTTTATCAGATGATTGAATATCAGTGAGATGACTAGCCAGTTAGGTTAAAAATATTTTTAAAAATTTACATTTAAACAAAAAGGAGATCATTTGAATGACAAAATATGGGGAGTTAAGGGGATGGATTAGGGAAATTTCCTCCCAGTCCTCTTCTCTGAGCATCTCCATGCCTAAGCATGGCAATCGTACTATCATGCTATTCAGAGCCAAGCTGTCCTACTTGGTAACCACCACTAGCCAGATGTGACTATTGAGTATTTGCAATGTGGCTAGTATGAATTGAAGATTTAGAGCAAAAAATGAGTGTAAAGTATCTAATTTGTAATTGTTTTAACATTGGTGCAGTTGAATGATAATATTTGTTGACATATTGTGTTAAATAAAAGGATTTATTAAATATCACCTGTTTCATTTTACTTTTGGATGTGACTACCAAAAAAGATTAAATTATATTTTTGATTCACATCATATTTCTTATTCTGTTTGTTTGTTTTATTGAAACAGAGTCTCTAGCAGCCTCGACCCCCAGGCTCAAGTGATCCTGTCACCTCAGTCTCCTGATTAACTGGGACTAGAGGCGTGTACCACCATGCTGAAGCCAATTTTTGTATTTTTTTGTAAAGACAGGGTTTTTACTATGTTGCCCATGCTGGTCTCAAACTCCTGGGCTCAAGCAATCCATCTGCCTCGGCCTGCCAAAGTGCTGGAATTACAGGTGTGAGCCATCGCACCCATCCGTCACATCATGTTTCTGTTAAACAGTGCAGACACATAACATTATTATTCATGACACAGGTGTATGACATGTGTTCTTTTGTATGCACCTGTGGGTGCTCTGATGGTTCCAGAGATTAAGTTGGTCTCTAAAAGGAAAGAACCCATATTATCAGTACAATCCTATCTTCACTGGGCATGGGAAGGCTGGCGCATTTCCCTCTCAAATTGAGGCACTGCCCAGCACGGTGTTGAAATCAGAAAGCTTGAGTTTCCAGCTGGTATACTTGGACAAATCACCTAAACCTTCTGAGTCCCTTTTCTTATCTGTAAATTTCTTGTTGTCTACCTGAACAACCAAATTGCTGTGAAAATCACACAAGGTATATATGAGAGCTCTTCAGGTTGTACACACTATGGCACTTGAGGTGCTATTAATATTTAGTTTTATCTAAACAAATCGCATTTGGAAAAACTGATCATTGGCAACCCATCCAAATTGGAGCAAAAATACCACACCTGTGCTGTCAATGCACTGCTGTGTAAGACAGGTGACAGCTGATTTGTTCAATCATAAGTCACACTGGGATTGCTCAGAAATGGTATCTTTTCAAAACAAGTAAATAGAGTTGGGATCTCTAGTAATGCTTAACAATGATGACCACAGTAACAGCATTCAGAGTAGAGAAACTTTAGGTTAAGAACAGATTAAAATTCTATGATGATGATGGTTTCCTGATAACTGACAGGGCTGTCTCCCTCACGTTCTCATGCATTCACTCATCAAACATTTGGAGTACGCTATACAACACAGCATAGTGGAAAAGATGTTAAGCTTTGAAGCTGGAGATACTTGATTGTTAAGTTCAACTACTCGGAATGTTTTATATGGGACTATAAACCCTGTAAAATTGGAATAAATTATTAATAATTATTATTACTTATTCAGCAGGTTTTAGGACAATTAAATGAAGCATTGATTATAAAAATTAGCACAATTTCTGGTGCATAGTACTCAGTAAATATTAGTTAAAATAATAATACTTACTCTTATTTATTTACTATATAAACATGAAGATACTTTAAGACAGAGGCTCTGCCCTCAAGATATTATCTAGACTATTATCTTTCAGCTGTAACTAAGGAAGTCTTAGATTAAATATTTTCAAATATGTAAATAACTATATGAATATTAGGCTGTAATTCTAATGTTTAGCACTGTATAATTAGAGTCTTGATTCTTATAAGGGCCTATTCAAGAAGCCTCATGACTTTTATGAACTGAAATGCATTTTACCTAACATTTCATTTAATCAGTCTTTTAACACTGGACTTCAGGAAGCTCATGTGGAAACAGTGGTTCCCTCTGCTACCACTCTTAAAGCTAGGCTAAGTATCCTATAAATTGGACCTCCTTTGAAATCATTTTTTAATAACACCCAAAACCCATTATCACCACATCCTAATGCAATAATCATTTACTGTGGTCCTATGAGATAAATGATGAAATACATCAATAACTTCTCAACTCCTTTCATAGACCTGGTTCAATAAACTCTTAGTATGAACAAACATCATCTTAGCCAACTTATTTTTTCTACAACAAATGAATGACTGGTAAGGAATTCCAGAGAAAGGCCCTATAGGCCAATTCTGCAAGACTAATGCATTAGCGTCCTCAAAATAAAAGTTGCAGCAATTTGTAATCATTCTTATATACAGCAGAAGCAAACAGGATCCACACGGATGCAGAAAAGTGGTTCTGACATCTATCATCAAAATGAATCACTGATTTTCTCTTAGTTTGTAGCTCTAAATTAATTTGGGATGTCCAAATTTCCATATTCTAGAATAACCACCATCAAATCAATCAACCCAATCCTATTTAATAAATATTAATTGGGTAATAGAAGAAAATCTCATTCTCAAAAGACTCACAATGTTGTTTTTAAATAAGTCTAAATTCTAACAGTCATTCATATATATTACAAGTTGTTATAAATATTCCACCTAAAGCTCAGCTCTCAGGAAATTAATCATCAGATCCTCAGTCTTCTGATCTATAAATGAAGATAATAATATGTCTATAATACCATCATTTGATACATTAGAAATAATGTATATAAATCCCTTATCAAAGTCTTATCATTACTGATAATGATGATTTCTTTATTTGCTAAGGTAGAGAGATCTGCAAACTTGTTCATAAAGGGCCAGATGATATACACTTTCAGCCTTGCAGGCCATACAGTCTCTCTCAGAGCTACTTACCTCTAATGTTGTAGTGTAAAAACAGCCAATACTTAAACAAATGAGTGAGACTGTGTCCCAATGAAACTTTCTTTATGAACAAGGAAATTTAAATGCTATATAATTTTACTGTGAATGAAATATTATTATTATTTTGATTTTTTCCACCACTAAAAATGTAAAAACCACATTTAGGTTGGGGGCAACACAAAAAGAAGAAGAGAAACAAACTTGGCCAGTGGGCTATGAATTGCCAATTCCTTGGCTGGAGGAGTCTGATCAAAATTTATACAAATTAAATATAAAATAATTTGACCAATTTATTTTTGAAAAAAATCACTTGTAACTAGAAATGTTTTATACCACATACAAAACCATATTATTTTCATTTACTTAACTTTAAATTCTGTTAGTAATCTTTGGAAAAAATAAACATTTTGTTTTCACTATTTAAACACCCTTAATTTGCAGATTTTTCAGTAATATTTTACTTCTAATATCAAAAGTTCAACTATGGTACTTCAAAGCACTGCAAACAAATTTACTTTGTGTGTTTGTTAAACATATTGCTTATTTTCCTTACTAAATTAACTGTGGTTTGTGAAACAAATGAATCCAACAATACAAGATGTAGAAACAATTTTCAATAAATAGGTCTTCGTTTACTATTTAATCTCCTTTCTGCCACTGACTTAAAAGCATCTGCCAGGAAGAGGTGCAAACACCATATTTCTACAGTTACATAATGTTAATTATAATGGAATTACACTACAAATAAAATCTTAATCATGCTGGCCTCTCTTCTCTGTGTTCTTATTACTTACCCACACACTCCCAATCCATTAAATCTGTGCTGCGGCATTAAAATGGGTGGAAGTGCAGGGAGAGAGAAGATGAATCTGATTTGGTCAAAAGGTCAAGGCACAATAATTTACTCAAATAAGTAAAGTGGGGCATAATCTTTTCATCCTTTCATACCGTATGTTTTTAATGCTAGATTATGTGCAAAATGAACAAAGACACTAAATATTAGTCAGCTATGATGAGACTATGAAGCTGGCTGACAAAAGCACCTAAGGATGGACTGTTGAGGTTCATATCACTTGCTCTCTTGGCATCAAATTAGTTTGGAACTATTTACCTAGCATTCCTAATCTATCCATATTTTATCATCTACCAACTTATCTTCTTGAATGTATTTACAATGAAAAGTAAAGATAAATAATAGAAGTCTGCAAATCCACAAAATAGGTCTCTTTCCTTTTTTTTGATATTACATGCCATTGGTCCCCAAATAATTAAAGAATCATCACAACGAATGCACATATCTGCAAAAAAATAAATAGAGTTAGTAACAGAATGCAGCATAGAATAGGGTACATTCTATTACATTCTATACAGCAAGACTGACTTGTTTTTGTGAGCTCAGTCATTTACATATCTGTGTGACATTAGATAATTTACACAACACTCTGTGCCTCAATTTCTTCATTTATAAAATGGAAATAATGATCACAGCTACTGCAAAGAGTTACAAAAATTAAAGTAGTTAATATTTTTAAAGTTCTTGTAACAGTATCTGGTATGTAATAAGAATTATCTGCATTTGTTAAATAAAACAAAGGCTAAAATTCTTATTCAATACTATATAGTCTATATTACTGCTTTATAATACTTGCATTTTCATAGGTCACTACTAAATGGCTCTTTTTAGATCTCAGTGAGAAAGTTTTAATAAACTTAATAAAGTTCTTAATGAAGAACTTAATAGCCCTATCCATGATAAATATTTGCCTATGATGAAGGTGCAATGGAAATCTAAGGGTTGTTTGCCTCAGATACCACTACCTCTGAGCACAGTTAATGAAATGAAATTACAGGGCAATAGGGCACTTATTTCTAAAGCAGCTAATAATTAAGGCACCGTTAACCAGCAGTGTAGAAGATTTGACTTCCCCATAGTAACCCTGAAAATCTGCCACTTCAGTAGCTCCTGCTCTGTATGTAAAGTGGTTATGCTCAATCCAGTGCTTTTTCCTCTTCCAAAAATCCCCTTAAACTATGGTTTCCAAACTCACAATTCCTCATCAATAAACATGATAAGATTCTTATGGAGCCCAAATAACAGCATACTACTTTGCTAACTATGATAGGGAGTGTCAAAATGTAGATGAGGCGAGTAATACCTTCGAGGATATTATAATCTATCTGAAGAAATAAAACATAATAACATAAACAAGAAAGAATGTAATGGCAACATAAAACCATACAGCAAGGAGGTAAGAATGATATATGTAAAAAAAAGCAAACGTGGGTGCCATATTTTGATGTCTTATATCTACACAATGCTTTCACCAGTATTTAAACATATTTATTCCCCCATCCCACTCTAGTCTGGCAAATAATCCCTGGTAAACAAATTATGTTGGTATTACGGATTACCAAACAGAGCCTCAGAAAATCTAAGTAACTTGCTCAAGGTCTTCAAGTTAGAGGAAAAGCTATAGTGCAAAATCCAGATCCTTGTACTCAAATTCATGATTTTAAAACTACAGCGGGGTCACTCTATCTCCTAAAAGGAGAAACCCATAAGATTCAAGTACTTCATGACAACTTGCTAAACAGAAGATGTGAGCCAGTTCATGATGAGTGGGGTCAGATGTGGGCAAGCTGATGGCAAAGGAAGGTCACCTCAAATGGGGAATGGTGTCAAGGCAGACATGAACAGTAAAAAGTGCAGCACAGTAAAGAGTAAGTTTAGATCAATGACTTTAAAAGGAGTGCTTGGGGAAGAGGCCCATGCTGACAAAGAATAGAAAAGTCATGAGCTAGTATTGTTCTTTTTCTATTGGCTGTACCCAAGATAAGGGGGAAGGATCTGGGTTTTGTTTATTTGTTTTTGTGTTTGTTTGTTTGTTTTGTTTTGTTTTTGGGGTGGATTCTCACTTTGTCGCCCAGGCTGGAGTGCAGCAGCGCGATCTCGGCTCACTGCAACCTCCGCCTCCTGGGTTTAAGCAATTCTCTGCCTCAGCCTCCTGAGTAGCTGGGATTACAGGCACCCACCATCACGCCCAGCTACTTTTTTGTATTTTTAGTAGAGAGGGGGGTTTCACCATCTTGGCCAGACTGGTCTTGAACTCCTGACCTCGTGATCCACCCGCCTTGGCCTCCCAAAATGCTGGGATTTCAGGCGTGAGCCACCACGCCCGACAGGACCTGGGTTTTAAAGCAATTGCATTGAGCATTACCAAGCTAAATTCAAACGTTAGTACTTTTTTTTTTTTTTTTTTTTAGACGGAGTCTTGCTCAGTCACCCAGGCTGGAGTGCAGCGGTGCCATCTCGGCTCGCTGCAAGCTCCGCCTCCTAGGTTCATGCCATTCTCCTGCCTCAGCCTCCCCAGTAGGTGGGATTACAGGTGCCCACCACCACACCCGGCTAATTTTTTGTATTTTTAGTAGAGACGGCGTTTCACCATGTTAGCCAGGATGGTCTCAATCTCCTGACCTCGTGATCTACCCACCTCGGCCTCCCAAAGTGCTGGGATTACAGGCATGAGCCACCACCCCCGGCCCAAACCTTAGTACTTCTAAGATCATTTTATGTTTCTTGAATATCTAATATGACTTACATACTCAGTGAATCTGATTAATTCGGGAATCCCAGCGCCAACTGATACCCCATATTGAGCTGACAGAATGTACTAAGTAAATCTTAACATTTACTGCACACTTAGGATGTTAGAAGCATTGTGCTAAAGTCTTCTATATTACCTCATTTAATCTTCACAACAACCATACCGGGTGTATCAAGGATTCCCAAGACTAGCCCTCTACTCAGAGATTCACTAGAACTCACAGGACTCAGAATCTAAGTTGTACTCATGGCAAAAACGTATGACAACTATGCAGTAATGGTACACAGTTGGATAACAAGGGAAAAGACCCAGGTAGAATCTGGAGGAACTCATGTGCAAGCTTCCTTGTGCTCTCTCTCTCTCCCATGAGGTGGTCTCACAGACTGTCGTCCTTCCCAGGAACAAAAATGCAGCAACACATGTGGACTATTTCCATCCAGGGATGTCTATTAGGGACTCAGTGCCCAGGTGGATATTTTATTGGCAGGAGCAGGTGAGGAAGGAGAAGCTGGTCATGTAGGTATGCTCTGCCTACTGTTGATGCTCAGGACACACCACCCAAAAATACAACTGTAGAAGACCAGAATGTGCCACCCTGAAATATATTTCTTTGGCATACATTTGGCTGGTTATTCTAAGAAATTGCAGCCACAGGAGTAGCTCTGAAAAGCTGTCCTTTTGTAAAAAGAAACTTACATCTATAAAAGAAATCTACATTAGTAAAAATATCTATATGAGGGCTATTCCAGATAACTTTTATTACCTGAAAGACATTTATCTACATAAGAAGATACTCTGTATTCACTTCACTCTCCTATATCTTATCTCTCCACACCTAGCAGCCCCCCAAGAAGCCCCAAATTCGTATCCCTTTGTGTAAGCTCAGGACGCTAAATAAGCTTCAATCATCTGACCCTTCTTCGAGTTGTGGGACCCCATTTTGTGGGATGGCTGCACTTACATATGTAATTGGGGTTTTTTCTCTGTTAACCAGCCTTGTGTCAATTGAATTTGTAGCCCAGCCAAGAACCTAAAAGGAAAGAGGGAAGCCATTTTCCCTCCCTTATACTACCATGTACCCAATTCCAAACTCCCCGAAGGATGCAGGCATGCAGCATAAACCACATTGTACAGTCTAGGCATGGTGATCCACTCTAATCAGTCAGGGAGAATTTTGTATCAGTAGCAGCCTCGATCCCAGATGCCAGCCAAGGGACAGTCTCATAAGCAGGCCTCTGTAAGAATAACATTCTCAGGCCTACTCTGTCAACTCTTTTCGGCACGGGAGGCAATAATAATTATCATTCCACATAGATGAAGCAACTGAGACACAGAAACATTAAGTGGCTCACCTAGGGTCCTCGATATTCTAAAAGTCAGACAGTGTGTCAGCTTGACATCTCCTAAAAACTGACACTGAGTTAAGGGCTTATATACAAGAAGTTTAGTTTTAGAAGGCATACCGTGAAACAGAAGGGGGAAAGATACATGGAGGGATGCCTAGGAAGCATGGGAAAAGCAGGGATGGAAAGCTAATCCAAGGGAGGGTTATTAAACTAGTAACCACCATGGGCACCCACAGGGCAACTGGACGGAACAGTGTAAAATTACCTTCCAAGTTGTCCACCTAAAGCAGTAAAGAAGAGGAATGCCTTTACTTACTGGTTCTCCAGTAAGTAAACTGAATCTTCTTTGGTGAAGGTTCTCAGAAGTTATTAACTCTCAATGTTTGGTAAACCCTAACACAGAAAACAAGCCCTAAGCAGAATGCAACCTGATTTTGCAGCTAAAGTGGGAGCCAAAATTTGCATCCAAAGAATGCCAAATGGGGCATAAAACATGGTAGCACAAGCAATGTGACTTCCCTGTGATATACTTAAGTCATCGGGGTGGGCTTCTGTCAGATTCTTTTATGATGGATTAGAAGTCTATAGTGGCTTTTAGGGGTTGGGGAAGGGAATAAACAATGTAGACAAACATAATGGTGTTAATTCCAGTATTTGTTTAGTTTAGAGAAAGATGACAGAATGAATATCTGACTTACAAATTGCATGCATCTCAGCATTCTTTTCAGGAAGCACATTTGATAAGGCCAACAATAGGTTATTTATAAAAATAAGTTTCACTACGGAGACTGAATCTGACTCATTTTTCTGTCTGGTACCCTGGGGTGTGTGTGGGTGGGGGGGCTGGGGGATTGGGTGTATAAATTCTTATATCCCTTAAGAATTTTATTGAGATATTATTCATATAATATAAAATTCACCCCTTCAAAGTATACAATTCATGCATCGGTTCTGTGCCTATGTAAAAAAATTAAAAATAAAGTATACAATTCAATGGTTTTTAGTACCTTCCAAGAGTTTCCATCCAATTTCAGAACATTTTCATCTCCACAAAAATCAGCCCACATGCATTTACTCTCATGTTTTCTTTGGAGTCACTGCCAATTCTCCTCTCCTCTCAGCCCCTGGCAACTACTTATCTACTTTCTGTCTCTATGGATTTGCTTAATGTGGACATGTCATATAAACAGTATCATATAATATGTGATCTTTTGTGACTACTTTCTCTCACTTAGCAGAATGTTTCCAAGGTTTATCCATGTTGCAGCATCAGTATTCCTCTTCATTGCTGAATAGCATTCCACTACATGGATATACACACATTTTGTGTACTAACTTATCAGTTAATGAACATCTGGGTGGATTCTACTTTTTGGCAACTATGAATCATGCTGCTATAAACATTCATATACAGGTTTTGCTGTTCATGTATGTTTTCATTTCTCTTGGGTATATACCTAGTAGTGGCATTACTAGGTGAAATGGTAACTCTATTTTAGCATTTTGAGGAATTGTTAATTCCTCAAATTATTAAGATGTTAAGATGTCTACCTTAACAATTTAAGATGTCTACCTTAAATTGGCTGCATTATTTTATAATTCTACCAGCAGTGTATGATGGTTTCAATTTTTGCACATTTTTCTTATTATTTAAAAATAGTAATTAGTGTCTTTTTTTTTATTTTAACCATTCTAGTGATTGTAACAGGGTATCTCACTGTGATTTTATTTGCATTTACCTGATGACTAATCATTTTGAGCATCATTTCATATGCATGCTGGCTACTAGTACATTTTCTTTGAAGGTGTGTCTATTCAAATCCTTTGCCATGTTTTAACTTGGTTATTATTCTTGTTATTGTTGACTTGTAAGATATTTTATGTATTCTAGATATAAGTCCCATATCAGATATATATGTACAAGTATTTTCTCCAACTCCTTGGGATGTCTTTTATTGCTTTAATGGTAGCCATTGAAAGAAATTTTTTTTTAATTTTGATAAAGTGCAATCTATCTTTTCCTTTTGTCACTTGTCTTTTTGTTTTTGTTTTTGTTTTTGTTTTTTTGGTCTTATCTAAAGAGAATGCCTAATCCAACGTCATAAAGATTTTCTCCCAGGTTTTCTTCTCAGAGTTTTGGCTCTTATATTTAGATGATTTGTAATTAATTTAAAGTTAGTATTTGTATATTGTGTGAGGTGGGGGATCTGACATATTTTGAGCTATACATCAGCTAAAAGACAGAAATGTTAATGTGAATGAAAAATTTAACCTAAAATCTGAAATGCAGAAGTTTTCAGGCTTCCTCAGAGGAAAAACAAATGTTTCCCTTTACATTAAATTTCCATCTCCACAAACTTCCAATAAAAGGCCCACAAATCTGGGATGCATCAATGTTTTCATTCTTTTAACATAAGGAAGATATTTCAGTACAACCAATAGTATTCTGTCAATTATATATAATACCTCTCCAAAATTTCTCTATTAGATGTTTCATCAAAACTCTGCAGGCAATGACTACTTAGAAACAAGGTAGAATCACTCAAGCAGGATTATTTAATGGCCCCACCCCAAACCTTACATTTTGGCTTCAGATGAAGTATTAATATGCATCAAGATTGTCCTTTCATAAAATGAACAGAAATGTTCACTTCTCTACATTTTTTCTGATAAAGATACTATCAGAAATCTGAGTTCTAATTCTTGTTTTTTCCAGAGTCAGTCTCCTTAGATACCTAAAATGTATCCTGAGTAAAAAGTTAATAATGAAGACAACAGTAACAGTTACTTGTATTTTTAGCAATTGGCATTTATTGAGTGCTTTCTATATGCTATAGTATGGTGTCAAGCTCCTTGCAATTATTATCTATGCAATTATCACAACAATGAGGAGATATCATTATTTCCTTTTTTCAGATGATCAAACTGAGGCTTCGAAAGGTTAACTGATTTGCTAATACAAGGCTGAAACAGAAGTAAAACAGAACTGAAAGTCCTTAGCTTCCACGGAAAATATTGATGTCATTCATTGCCTTTCTTACATATCTTGACAAAGTAGGCAGATACAAATATTTGAAGACCAGTAAATTCAATGGACTCAATACCTTGGCTAAGAAACTTTCTCATTTAATGTACTCAATATTCCTGGAAACGTATTATGAATAAGGTAAGTACCCTGAGGGTTACAAAATATAAGGAATTTGTCCATTAGTAATTGTTATCATAGTGGGAAAACAAAAACATCCTCACCTACATAGAACACAAGGCAGGTGGTGATAAGTGTTCACAGTATGATGAATGATTACTGGAGGGAGAGTGTAATTCCAAATGAGAAGATTTGGGAAAACCCAGAAAATGGACAAACTGACACCAGGAATGTGTGATTTGAGCTCCACTTTAAAATTGAGGTTGGATTTCAGTGAAAGTAAAAGAACATGACAAGAGAGGAAGACAGTGTACCAGAGGAGAAAACACTCTGAGCGATGGCAGAGAAGAAATGAGTAGTTCTATTTGTCTAACAGCAAGTACTGAAATATTGATCAATTCATTTAAACATTTGACCTGAACAAGCAAAAAACCAATATTTTCTTGGGTAACTGGAAGTAGAAAGAGAATCTGAAACAAATGAGATGTAAGAAGGTATTTATCATAGGGAAATAAAAAGAAGAGTGTATGAATTTGGCAAAGTAAATTTCATTAAGTTTAATGTCTATATTTCTGAAAAAATGCCATCTTTTGCTGGAAACATTTGATGGCTTAAGATCCACCTCAAAACAACCATAAAAATTAATGCTTAAATCAGGCTGAAATGTGAATAATGATTATGAGTTCTAAGTAAATAAACAAATCAGGCATAAATTACCTTGCCATAATTAAAACAAAAATAAAGCCGTTATTTTATTATTTTATTGTTGATATGAGCCTAAATTAAAGATTCTTTCAAGAGAATGTGGTTGAAAAAACAGGTAGAAATAACACCAAAACTCTAGGAGAGGTTGTTTAGTAATCACTTCAGTGAATAACTGAGAGAGCCTCAAAATAATAAACAGGAAGAGAATGCAATGGCCTGAAAAATCCAACATAACACAAACGGAAGATCTGCCTTTCTGTAGCAATGAAAGGTATACTAATAGAAAGAAAATGCAAGTAAAAGAAATAAACTCACTTAGAGAATATCTGACTGTTCATGTGTATTTCTAGAAATTTTCTGTATCACTGGGACACAAAAATCCAAAACAATTTTATACATGTGTATGTGTTTCTTTGGAGCCCTTAAAACAGTGTTAAGCAATAGCCAAGATAGATGATTGTGTTAAACAAGGAACTGGTTAAAATATAAATCACTAACCCTCTACCTCCAGAGTTACTGTAAACATCAAGCTAGACATAAAAGGATCAGCATTGAGCCGACTCACCATTTCTATGAATCTAAGCATTTATGGAAGATAAAATCTTCCTCGTGGAAATAGGCTAAAAATTAGCTCTCTAATGTTGCAAGCCCTTTGTAATCCTAGGAGGAAGCTGAGCCCAAAGCTTATCATTTCTTTAAACCTTTCACACCTTCGACTCTAGCATTCTCTTTAACAGATGCTCCTCACATCTCACATGCCGTTGCACAGCTTCCTACAATTCCTAAATATAGAAAGGAAGATGACACATTTTAGTACTAACTGATAAGCAAAATTGGAATTGCTATAGGAAAATCTGATAAACCGCTCCTATCATGATGAAAAATGGAAGGACTTCATTCGTGATAGAAGAATTCTAGGGAGTAGAATTGTAGACTGGAATCAATCCTTCTTTGTTGCATGTAAACATTTACTCCACTTTTCTATCAGGGAAAAAGATCCCTTTGGTGTAGTACTATACACATGTGTGTAAGAATAATATATAAACAGTTGGAGATGTGGAATTTTTATATTTACCACCAATATTTATGCCAATCTGTAAATTTCTACATGTTTAGACTTGGCTATGTGTCAAAAAATATTTTTTATTTTTTAATATATGGATTCTCACTATATTGCCCAGGTTGGATGGCATGTGGTGACCATTCACAGGTGTGTTCACAGCACACCACATCCTTGAACTCCCAGGCCCGCGGGATCCTCTTCCTTCAGCCTCCCGAGTAGCAGGGACTACAGGTACATGCCACCATGCCTGGCTAGACTTATGCTTTAAAAGAAGTGATAAAATAGTGTATACATGTTTGCAATTTCATAGAAAATAAAAATATACCCTATTATTTCATTCTAAAGTACATCTTTTTAACTTTTAATTCATATGTTACTAGTTGTACCTTAAAATTACATTGCACATTTTAACAGTGTATACATTCTTAGCTCCCCTTGACTCCACCATAAAAAGCAGTGATTAAATTGTCTCTTCCTAAGTTTAGTCAATAAAACCTCTCTCATGCCTATATACATTCTTCACATGCATTTCCCTTTCCCTGAAGCACTCTCCCCCTGATCTTCACATGCCTGTTTTTCTCATCCTGTGAAATTCAGTGGAAATGACTTTTTGTCAGAAATACCAGTCTTCCAATTTTTCACAAATTTAGTTATTTATCTGTTACTTGACTCCCTCTGATAGACTTTAAACTCCCTAAGTGGTAGATGTACATTTGATTTATTTACCACTCTCTTTTTACTCCCAGCATCTAGGTAGGCACTCAAACGTTTATTAAACTAATACACTCGTGGGTATGTTTATATCTCGACTGGTGCAAAAAGTTAATCATTGTTCTAAGGTCACCTATGTATTTCTTTTTGTACTGCTGTATTTTCCAAATTTTCTAAAATGAACACATATTACTTCAGAAATCCCTCGTTAAAGAGATTTCTCTCTCTCTCTCTCTCTCTCTCTCTCTCTCTCTCTCTAATGCTTTTCTCAGGCCTTTGGTTTTGTGATATTCTCTGGATATTTGAGCCAAAGGCAGTGATTTGCAGCTTGGCCACCAGAATGTGAGTATTAGTCACATCTATGGAGAAGACACTGGAATATCTTGTAGTCCTGAAAGTGATTATGATTTTCAAAGATTACTCAAAAAGGAAAGTTTTTTGTTTGTTTGTTTGTTTGTTTTTAATTGACAACACTTTGTACGAGATTGTTTCAAAAGCATGAAATCACTTCTGGAGGTAACAGCAATAAATCTTTTTCTTAAATGGCATCAATGGCAGAATCCATAAAGGAACAAGATTAACTCGTCCTGGAACTAGACCAGCCCTCAAGGTCAGAAAGGCGACAAGACAGGGAGCCCAGTCAGAAAACGCACTGCTTGCAAGTATGGTAACAAATAAAGAGCAACCTTCTAGAAATAGAGACAGAAGTCCAAAAGCGGACAAGAGAGGGTTGTTGAAGCATGAGGAAGAAGACTCATGTCACAGAAAAGCCCAGGAGCATCAATCAAAGTCCTGGGAAGCAGACCGAATTTCAGGGGCTGAATTTCAATCCTTGGGAGAGAAACTTTAAGTTAGATAAAGTGTCATCCTACATTTAATGTAGGATCCTAAAGGAACAACTGAGATAGAGTAGAAAGATCTACGCTTCAGAATGTGGGGCCAAGAGCCTTTAATATAAAAGAGAAGTCTAGTTATTTGAAGTCATAAAATAAAACCCAAACTTGCAGCAGACACAATCCACCAATAAGCTAAAGGGTAGTGGATTGCAGCTCCATCAAACCTGCTAAGAAAGGGGAAGATCTGTTCAAGAAAAGTTGGTAGAGACTGCAAGACTTTTCAAGAGGCCATAGCTATAGGTGAGGAGGGGTATGCAGACTGGAACCAGCCAGGGCATAACATCAACTATAAGCAAATTAAGGGAACTCTTTTGTTTTTAGGTTTAAAAATAGTTTATTGGGACATTTTCCATTATAAAAGTAACACACACTATGAAAATTTGAGGGTAGAAATCCAGCACCCTTAATTTCATTAACAAAAGATTAATATTGCTAACATGCTTATGTAATTACTCATTCTAGGTGTTGATTCATGTTTGTTTCACATTCTTTTTTTGTTTAACTTTCATTTTAGGTTCAGGGGTACATGTGAGGGTTTGTTACATAGGTAAACTCATGTTACGGGAGTCTGTGGTACAGATTATTTCATCACCCAGGAATTAAGCCCAGTACCCAATAGTTATCTTTTCTGCTCTCCCTCCTCCCACCCTCCACCCTCAAGTATACCTGAAGTCTCTGTTGTTTCCACATCTGTGTTCGTAAATTCTCATCATTTAGCTCCCACTTATAAGTGAAAACACGCGGTATTTGGTTTTCTGTTCTAGTGTTCATTTGCTGATGATAATAGCCTCCAGCTCCATCCGTGTTGCCACAGAAGACATAATCTCTTCCTTGTTTATGGCTGCATAGTATTTCATGGTGTATGTGTTCCATATTTTCTTTATCCAATCTATCATTGATGGGCATTTAGGCTGATTCCATGTCTTTGCTATTGTGAAGTGCTGCAATGAACAATCGTGTGCGTGTGTCTTTATGGTAGAATGATTTATATTCCTTGGGCATATACTCAGTAATGGGATTGCTGGATCAAATGGGAGTTCTGCTTTTAGCTCTTTGAGGAATTGCCATACTGCTTTTCACAATGGTTGAACTAATTTACACTCCCACCAACAGTACAGAAGTTTAAGGGAACATTTTTTTTTTTTTTTTTTTGAGATAGAGTCTCACTCTGTCACACAGGCTGGAGTGCAGTGGAACAATCTCAGCTCACCACGACCTCCAAATCCCGGGTTCAAGTGATTCTCCTGCCTCAATCTCCCAAGTAGTTGGGACTACAGGCGCGTGCCACCACACCGGGCTAATTTTTTGTATTTTCAGTAGAGAAGGGGTTACACCGTGTTAGCAAGCATGGTCTCAATCTCCTGACCTCGTGATCCGCCTCGTGATCCGCCTCAGCCTCCCAAAGTGCTGGGATTACAGGCATGAGCCACCGTGCTAGGCCTAAGGGAACTCGTAACACTGTTGGTGGGAATATAAATTAGAACAACCGTTTCAGAAAACAATTTGGTAATACTAGTAAAGTTGACACACATACCCTACAACCCAGTGATTCAACATCTGTGGGAATATGCCCTAGACAAATGGTTATATCAGGAGGCTGTATATACCAGGAAAAACTCACTGCTGTGGTTTCCCAAAAAGAAGCTTAAATGTCCAGTAATACAAGAACAGGTAAATATATCATGGTGCAGTCAGAAAAATGTGTTACACTGCCTTTAAAATCAATGAACTAGAATCCATGTTGATCACATCAAATACAGAGGGAAGCAGGCCAGCAGCCAAGGATATTGTATTATAGCATGTCATTTAAATATATGTTAACACCACCAAATACTATATATTTTTTGATAAATGAATTTGTAACAAAAGTATAAACTCATGAATAAGAAGGAAACATTCACTTTGGAATATTTAATACATCTGAAGAGGCACAAAAAGAAGAGATTGAGGTGAGAAAGGCTTTATTTGTATCTGTAGTTTAAGAATTCAACTGTGTCTGTAACTAAACTGAATCTAAAGCAAAACAATCCCATTTTTCCAAAGGTTGTGAATCCATGGATATAAATTGATATTAACTTCTATACGTTATGTTTTGAATATTTATAATTTAGTTTTAAAAATTAAAATCCTAAAACAATATTTCCTCTTTTGCAAAACGTTCTCTTTTTGAGTGACCTCCAACATTCTGAATCACTATTAAATAGGAATATCAGATTATGTTTAACAATGCTAAAGAGTATATTGAGATTTTTTTTTAATGTACCTACTGGGATGCAGCCTAACACTCTCCTCACAGATATGCTATCCTACCTAAGGGTTTGATGGTTTTTACTTGATCATTATGATTGATTTCAAGAGACTGAGTGGATTGGCTCTATGCTTTTCTTTCTGACTTTGTGATTTTTTTTTTTTTTTTTTTTTTTTTGTCAAATTGTACTTTAGGAAGATGTATACTGTGATGTCAACTCATAATGTCAAAATTCAGTCATGCATAATTTTCCTCTCCTTCAATCTGAGAAACTGTCTGCTTTGCTACCATTACTAATTTTTGAAAGGTAAAGAAAGATGGAGGCATGGACATCACCGCTTTCTAGAAAAGAAAATGACAGACATTTATAAAAACTCAATATTAAACACATGGAAATTCTGATCATTTTTCTGATCACGGATGACCACCATGAAGACATATTTAAAACTGGTCACTACAATCTACTCATCAGGTGTCTAAATTGAGAGAAAAACACCCACTGGTCTGAAGTACTAACCTGTTCGAGGATGTAAAAATATGTAGACTTCAGACTTCAATTGAAGTGTTTATACTTGTATCTCCTTAACCTACCACTGAACCAGATTTCCATACTCAGGAAGGGACGTACTTTCACCACATTACTCACCTTATCTTTAGGAGATCCAGGAGCGAATCTTGAGCAAATATACATTTAAAAAAATCAGTCCCACCTCCCAATCGTGGAGACCACTTAGGTTAGGCCCAGGACGAAAATTTATCACTATGAAATTAGAATGAAACAAACATAATACTCCACTAGATGACATGATGCAATGAATCACAGTATGAAATAAGCCCCCAAGCATTTTCTATCCTAATTTCTGAACATGGTAAGGGCTACAGTATGTCAATGAGCCCATCATGGTTTGTTGCCAACCTCATTTCAACTTCTGTCATTTTAAAAAGGTGTATGAAATATAAGAAAACAACAACAACAACAAAAACACATCCACAACAGATTCCTTTTGTTACTTTATGCTCCTAGAAAAATCACTTCCTATGAGAAAGGCTCTATCTTATTTCACCAAGGTACCATTTAATTCTACAAAAACAAAACTTGCTTTTCAGGGTAAAAGCTGACTTTTGGTGACTGGCATTTGGGAACACCCATGGGAGCCTGGAGAGCATTTTATCTGTTGGCAACAGAAACCCTTACACTGCACTCTGCATCAGCTAAATTTGAGACTTTGGCAACTTGAGTTTATATATTAATGCTGATTGCAACTTCTTGGTGAAGAAACACTGCTGAAGGTACAGGTGTAGACCACATTCCAGCTTTTTATTTCCCCTAGAAAATAACACACATCTGCTTACTGTACAGTAATTACTGAATGGTAATTAGAATTTAGCTTTGGGATTAAAATAACAAATGGAATTTTTAGGATATGGCTCAGAGGGAACAAGTGAAGCCTGAAGTCCTATGACATTTTACAAGGCTCCAGGGAGACAAGGGGTAAATAAAGCAGAAAGAATATTGGACTGCAAGTTACAAGCCCCAAGTTCTCAGTCGTGTTCAACAGACCAGCTTTGTGAAGTTAGACAAAACATCTCATTTCTCTGGCCTCAACTTCCTCATCCATAAATTAAATGTGCTTGACTAAAGACAACTAAAACTCTCAACTCCAACATTCGCAGTGTGTCCTGACTTTCTGATACTTTAAAACAGTAATTTCATTCAGTGAACCAGATTCCTAACTTGCTAACTAATACCTAACCAACCACAGCATTTATGAGATTGATACCCATCCTGAGAAGATACTTAGGAGGTTTAAAATGGAAAAATTCATTATTTCATTTCAGGAAAAAAAAAATCCATATTAATATCATGAGTGCTTTGATGATCTCAAAGATTCATAAAAATCTCCAATGATCTGTGGATCACATTTTGGGAAACATTATTTTCAATCAAAAATCTCAACCCAAGCTATATATGGGATTTGCACAAGGTGAGTTTAGAAAATATTTGGTTCTCATCTCAGATGAATTAAATCAGAATCTCTGAGGGTGGGGATATATCATTGCCATTTTTTAAAGTCCTCAGTCAATTCAAATGTGCAAAAATTGAAAAAGAAACATTATTTTAAACTAAATTAAAATTTATTTAAAAATTGATAGGTCGCTGATATGGTTTGGCTGTGTCCCCACCCAAATCTCACCTTGAATTGTAATAATCCTCATGTGCCAAGGGCAGGGCCAGGTAGAGATAATTGAATCATGGGGTTGGTTTCCTTCGTACTGTTCTTGTGGTAGTGAGTAAGTCTCATAAGATCTGATGGTTTTATAAATAGGAGTTCCCCTGCACAAGCCCTCTAGACTGCTGTCATGTAAGACGTGACTTTGCTCCTCATTTGCCTTCTGCCATGACTGTGAGGTCTCTCTAGCCATGTGGAACTGTGAGTTAATCAAACCTCTTTCCTTTATAAGTTACCCAGTCTTGGGTATGTCTTTATTGGCAACATGAGAACAGACTAAAACAGAAGCATTTTAAGTTCATTCAAGAAGCCTTTCAACATGACGAGGAGGTCTGATGTGGTGTCTCATGCCTGTAATCACAGCACTTTGGGAGGTTAAGACAGGAGGATTACTTGAGGCTAGGAGTTTGAGAACAGCCTCAATATAGTGAGACCCCATCTCTACAAAAAGTACACACAAAAACACAGCCAGGTATGGTGGCACACATCTGTAATCCCAGCTATTCTGGAGGCTGAGGTCGGAGGATTGCTTGAGCCCAGGAGTTTGAGGTTATAGTGAGCTGTGATTGTGTCACTGCACTCCAGCCTGGGCAACAGAGCAAGACCACACATCAAAAGGAAAAAAAAATGAGAAAAGAACATTTTTAAAGCATCAGAATCAGGATACCTGTACTGAGCTAAATGCAAAAATGACAACAAAAATGATTAATGTAGGGGAATTTTTAAAAACATATACTATACAGTACATGTCACAGAGTTGGCCTTAGCCGATCCATAAGTCTGCTTATAGAGAGTACTTGGCAAATGCTTGTTAAATAATTGACTGACTAAATGAGTTGGTGACTCATGAGTCATGTCACGGCTGGCATATAGAAGAATGTTACAGACTGAGATTTCAATATTTTAAACTAACAACCAAGAAAAAAATAAAAATTTAAATGCAATGTAAGGAATTCACTAAATTTTTCCTTTACATTCCTCATTAGTAGTTGGTACAGACAAATTTGTGTTATCATACAGGTTTTAGAATGCCTTACATGTGAAAAAAATTTTTTAAAAGGGTTTATTATAATTCATGTAGGAAAACATACACAGTTTTCTATTGATAAGGGAAGAAAATCAATGTGGGGCATAGAGTGACATAAAACTACACATGCATATGGTAGGATAAGTTTTCTCTGAACCTACAGAAAAAGGGAGAACTAAAGCAATATATGCTGCCTGACAGAGTTTAGATTTCTGTCCTCACCCAAATCTCAAGTTGAATTGTAATCCCCAATGCTGGAGATGGGGCCTGGTGGGGTGTTTGGATCATGGGGGCGGATCCCTAATGGCTTGGTGTTGTCTTTGTGATAGTGAGTTTTCACGAGATCTGGTCATTTAAAAGTGTGTGGCACCTGCCTCACGCCCATCCCCTGCCACACTCTCTCTTGCTTCTGCTTTTGACACGTGATGTGCCTCGTCCTACTTTCTCCTCTGCCATAAGTAAAAGCTTCCTGAAGCCTCTCCAGGAGCAGATGCTGGTACCATGCCACCTGTACAGCTTGCAGAACTGTGAGCCAATTAAACCTCTTTTCTTATAAATTACCCAGTCTCAGGTATTTCTTGACAGCAACGCAAGAATGGCCTAATACACACTGCCTGACTCAAGAATTCTCTGAAAACCCAAGTATCAGGAAAATTGCTTTATGGGCTAAATACAATTGTTTGATAAACATTAGTTGAAAACACAATTTGTTTGTCTTCTATGATTTTATTTTTGGAGATACAACAGTTAATAACAAAACGCCTTTGTTTCCAAAGACCTTTTGATGTAGTAGAGGAAATGGGCAGATTCAAAAAGACAAAAGATGTCAAGAAAGCCATGAAACAAAGCAGGCGACTAGGAGAGAGATGAGTCTTATCATAGAGAAGAGTGAAGCAAAGTTGAGACCCTCACTCTTGCTGCATTGGATTGTAAATCCCAGGAAAGGTTTAACACTTAAGTTTTGTCTTAGCCTCTGTTTTTTAGGAACTGAAGGCTAAAACATGGATTTTTACATGATATCAATGGAGATAATCTTCAATTTTTTAATAGGTGAATCATCTGTTATAAAGACTACACTGGCTACATTGTGTGGAAAATGTACTGCGGGGGGCCAAGACTGAAGGCAAGGAGACCATTAAGGAAGCTAACTTGGTGATTTAGGCAGACAATGGTATGCTGGAACCTTGGACTATATTGGGAATGGTGCAGCGTGCTGTCACCTCCTCCAGCTCCTCAGGGTCCTGGGAAGTCTATTTTCCTACAATACTAACAAGTTTGTATTTACTCTGTGAAACATCATGCATACACTTTTATGTATTTTCTATGTAATCATGGCTTGTGGTCATCTTTTCATGTAGGTAAATATAGATCTATCATATCATTTTTTAAAATCAGCTTCACATATTCTACTGTATAGACAAGCATAATTCTTTCAACCATAACTTCTTAAAACAAGACTCTGGTGAACTACATTGGATAGACAGATAGATACAGGGACACACATATCTTACACACCTCGGTAAATAATTTTGTAAGACACTAAAAGTAGAGATTCTAGGCTAAAGTGTGTATCAGCCAGGAAACGCTAGGCTATGCTTTGATAATAATACCAATACAAAATAAAATTAAAATAAAGCACTCGGGGACTTATGGAAAATTTTCTTACTCATATTACACATCCAATATGGGCCCAAAGAGAGCACTTGCTTATCAAAGTCAATAGGGACCCAGTTTGACAGAAAAGGTTCATTTAGAACACTGCCTGTTTCATAACAGGAGGAAAGAAGGAGCACAGGAATTGCCAACTGATTCTTAAAACTTTTCCCCATAAGTTGTACTTATTACTTCTGTGATTAAATTTTAGCTTTATCAATAGAGCTACTACAAAATCAAGTGTTGGACCCTGAATAAAATATAAAGTCAAAATCTCAGCTGTGCATCTCCCCAGCTAGCCTTTTCATTGAGAAGATACCATTTGTTTCCAGGGTAAATCATAGTAAGTGGCAAACTACACAGCACAGGGTTGAAGGAGACCACAGTGCTTAAAAAACAAAAAATTAGCCGGGTGTGGTGGTAGACGCCTGTAGTCCCAGCTACTCAGGAGGCTGAGGCAGGAGAATGGGGTGAACCCGGGAGGCGGAGCTTGCAGTGAGCCAAGATCGCACCACTGTACTCCAGCCTGGGTGACAGAGCAAGACTCCGTCTCAAAAAAAAAAAAAAAAAAAACGGGACTTTTTTTGTTACTAGGCAGACTCAGTGTTATCATTATATACCTAGATGATGCTGATGGTATGGAATACTGTTTGAACTTTAAGTCTTAGTTTCATCATCTATAAAAGGGGTATAACATGCCCTATAGGAGAGGTTAGTTATTTGATCAGTCAACTTGATTATATTTCCTAAGCTCCCTAGCAGTTAGATGTAACCAAATGATGGGTTCTCCCAAAGGGAATGTGGATAAAGAGATAGGTGCCTCTCCCAGTGCCCACTCATGTAAAAGATCTGTGCTATCCTCACCTTCTCTCTCTCTGTTGTTGTGTCAGATGGACAGAAAGAATGTAGCACAGGACTCAGAGGCTCTGTAAAATAGTGGGCCACAAATAGAAGGATGCATTTGTATTCAACTGCTAGGCGATATTAAAATATCTATTGTGTTAATATACTGAGATTTGGGGGGCTACTGCTTATAGCATTTAGCCTACCCAGGCTACAGGAATACACTTCAGAGATCATGTGAATTTGGTTGCAGACCAACAGAATAATATCACAATAAAGTGAGGCACACAAAGATTTTGGTTTCCCTGTGCATATAAAAGTCACATTTACACTATACTATAGTCTATTTGGTGTGCATTGCTTTTTAGCATTAAGTCTAAAAAACAATGTACATACTTCATTTAAACATACTTTATTGCTAAAAAATGCTAACAATCATCTGAGCCTTCAGTGAGTTGTAATCTTTGTTGCTGGTAGAAGGTCTTTTCTCAATATTATGGCTGCTGACTAATCAGGGTGGTGTTTGCTAAAGGTTTGGGGTCACTGTGACCATTTCTGAAAATAAGACAACAATGTTTGCTGCATAGATAGACTCTTCCTTTCAAGAAAGATTTCTCTGTATCATGTGGTGCTGTTTGCAAGCATTTGACCCACAGCAGAACTTATTTCAAAATGCAGTCAATTCTCTCAAACTCTATTGCTCCTTTATCACTGAGGTCTATGTAATATTCTGAATCCTGTGCTGTTATGTCAACAGTGTTCACAGTATCTTCACCAGGAGTAGATTTCATCTCAGAAAACCACTTTGTTTGCTCATTCATCAGAACCAACTCTTTATCCATTTAACTTTATCATGAGATTGCAACAATTTCAGTCACATCTGAAGGCTCTGCTTCTAATTCCAGTTCTCTTGCTCTTTCAACCACATCAGCAGTTACTTTCTACACTGAAATCTTGAACCCCTATAAGTCATCCACAAGGGTCAGAATAAACTTCTTCCAAACTTCTGGTAATGTTACTGTTTTGGGCTCCTCCCTTGATTCACAAATGTTCTTAATGACATATAAAATGGTGAATTCTTCCTAGAAGGTTTTAAATTTACTTTGCCCAGATCCAACAGAGGAGTCACTGTCTATGACACTGATAGCCTTATGAAGTATATCTCTTAAATAATTAGAGCTGAAAGTCAAAATTACTCCTTGATCCATGAACTGCAGAATAGATACTATGTTAACAGGCAAGGAGATAATATCAATCTTGTATATCTCCATCAGAGCTCTGAGGTGACCAAGTGCATTGTTGATGAGCAGTAATATTTTGAAAATAATTCCTAAGATTTTTAGAATGGTCAATGAGCATTGGCTTCAACTTAAAGTCACCAGTTACATTAGCTCCTAACAAGAGAATC
Source organism: Papio anubis (assembly GCF_008728515.1). Taxonomy (NCBI): domain Eukaryota; kingdom Metazoa; phylum Chordata; class Mammalia; order Primates; family Cercopithecidae; genus Papio; species Papio anubis. The sequence continues at coordinate 62,718,563 of NC_044977.1, forward strand.
AGCCCATCCTTTGAGGCTCTGAATTCAGGCAATGACTTCTCCTCTCTAACTATGAAAATCCTAGATGGCATTTTCTTCCAATAGAAGGCTGTTTCATCTACATCAAAAATCTCTTGTTTGGTGTAGCTACCTTCAATGATCTTAACTAGAGCTTCTGCATAACTTGCTGTAGCTTCTACATCACACTTCCTGGTTTCTTTACATTTCTGAACCAACCTCTGCTAGCTTCAAATGTTTCTTTTTGCAGTTTCCTTACCCCTCTATCTTCACATAATAGAAGAGAGTTCGTTCCTGGCTCTGGATTAGGGCTAGGTTTTTAAGGGAATGTTGTGGTTGGTTTGACCTTCTATCCAGACCACTGAAACTTTCTCCATCTCATCACTAAGGCTGTTTCACTTTCTTATCATTTGTGTGTTCACTTTTAGTTTTCAATAAGAACTTTTCCCTTGTTTTCACAACTTAGCTGTTTGATGCCAGAGACCTACTTTTTTTGGCCTATTCTCAGCTTTCAACATGCGTTGCTCACTAAGCTTAATCATTTCTAGCTTTAGATTTAAAGTGAGAGATGTATGACTCTTCCTTTCACTTGAACACTTCAAGGCCATTGGAGGGTTTTTAATCGGCCTAATTTCAATATTATTGTGTCTCAGGGAATAGTGAGGTCCTAACAGAGACAGAGAGACTAGGAACGGCTGGTAGCTGCTGTAGTCAGGACACACTCAACACTTACCAATTAAGTTCACTGTCTTTTATGAGTTTGGTTCATGGCACCCCCCAAATTTACAATAGTAACATAAAAGGTCACTGATCACAAATCATTGCAACAATATAGTAATAATAAGAAAGCACGCAATATTGAGAGAATTATCAAAGTGTTACAAAGAGACACAAAGTGAGCACACGCTGTTGGAAAAATGGCACTAATAGCCTTGCTCAACTCAGGATTGCCATAAACCTTCAAATTCTTAAAAAAAAAAAAAAGGAGTAACTGCAAAGTGTAATAATGCAAACTGCAATCAGATGAGGTATTCCTATATTGTATTTCTATACTAGGGCAGTTTACAAAGATTAAATGTGAAAAATGAAAGAAAATTCCTATCACAGTATCCATAAACAATGCATACTAAGCAAATACTAGCTATACTTATTATCACTATTCTAATATTACCACTTGATAGGTCTGAATATTTCATTATTCAAGTCAGTCTCAACTTGTATGGGGCCATACCTGATCAATAAACATATTTAAGACAAAACCTACTTCAAAAGTCATTCCTGGTATCACTGTCTTAGCATCAAACGCAAATATTGTTCAAAGAAAAACCAAATATGTCTTCCTATTTTTTTTCAGTAAAAATCCAATCCTTAAAAATGTTATTTCAGGGTAAAGGAGTACTCACATTCATTATTTAGAGAACACTGACACAAATGTATATTGATTTTAGGTTTTATAATGAAATTTGCTTGATGTAGTTTTCTTCACAAATGAAATGAACATTGACCTGCCTGATTGCATATTGACAATAAAATCATCTCTAGATACAGAAGCCTTTGTAGATACTGTCAAAGAAAGTTAGACATGATGAGTGAGCTCTTTTATAGGTTGACAGTATTACAGTTGACCCTAACTTTGATCTTGCCCTGTTGTTTGGAAAGAGACTGCAGTGAGGTATTACTTCTCTTCTTCACTTTACCTCAAAATAGCCTTGTTTCAATAATTCACTTGGTAAGAAGTAGAAGAGGAGAGGGCCCATGGAAGGAAAAAGAACATCATAAGAGCTTGTATCTATAAAACAAATAAAGGTAAAACACTCTCACCTGTCAGTAAAAATAACTGCCTACAAAGAAACAGAACTGGAATAACTTTCCGAGTATTTGCCATCTTCCTACTTTAAATGCAAAGTAATAAAGTGCATTCAGTTGTTTTGCATTTCCTCAAAATGACTTTTATCTTTCAGAACTGCTGATTAAGTGATTCTTTGGTTACTTTCATAGGATACACCATTTTATCCACTCATTACAGAAGTTTATTTAATAATCTAATGCTTCTAAAATAAACAAACAGCTGTTTTTTTGAAAACCGTGTATATGTCACTTTACTGGAACAAATATTATTAGCTTCATTCTGGGTGTCTAGTATGCTTATTGGACTCCAAGGCAGAAAAACTGAGGGACTATGTTTTAAAATTGCATGAGCACACTTGTCATTCATTACTAAATGGCCATTCTTTGCCTGTCACTGTGTTAGTCCCTTGAAAATAAGAGAGACATCAACTCTGCCCTTTGGGAACTAACGATTGAGTGAGAACTTGAGCAGGTTTTATTTGAGGCCCAAACCAGTTCCAGGAATACAGAAGTCCCCACAGTTATGGGCTCTCACGTCTCTGGTAGAAGTCTGAGTTAAAGAAAAACCACCTGATTCCCAAAATATTCAAAGAAGCATAAAATTAGGTTTAATTTTGTAATTACATTACAAAATATTAATTATATTACAATTATATTACACATATTTTGTAATTATATTACAAAATAGTTTAAATTAGTAATTATACTTCTCTACATTATCACTGTATTTTTTCACTGTTGGAAAAAAATACAGTAATATTGATATTTAGAAATAAAAAAACTTTTTGTTATTAAAAATATCTTGGATATGGCAGAAAACGATCCATGTATTTAAAAGTATGATGAGTAGGCTAAAAAGCAGTTTAAAACCAACAGTCCCTAATAAAAAGCAATACAAAAATCTTGCTAGACAATTGGTGTTTACACGACCTCTTCTCACCAAAAAGACAAAAGATAATTCATGTTTTTGAAAAAAGTAATGATTCTATTAAGGAGAACCAAAGTAATTTCCAGCCTATATCTGTCTACTACAAATAAACAAATACTTAAATATAAATTAAATAAGTATGTTTCAAAGTAAGTATTAGATTTCATAGGATTCTGTATTGATAATTATGAGACATTCATTCATATGTTATTAGGGCCAGAAATCCTGTCCTAACTCAGCTTTCTCAATTATCCACTCAGTAAGTTACTATTCAAACTCCAAGTGGTTCTTCAGGAGCTGACATGTTGATATTCCTCCGACAAAGCTGGCATTATCACTTGAGAGGCCTTGCATCATTTGAGAATAATGAGTAGGCTAAAAAGAAGTTTAAAACCAATAGATCTTTAAAAAAAAAAAACAAAAACAAAAATGAACACAGGAGCATTTCTCCTTCGTGACCTATATCTGAAAAGAGGAAAAAGATTTATAAGTAATTGTTTTTTTCCTTACTTTAATAATAGTTGTTTAAAGATCGTGTTTATGAATTTTGAGGCCTGTGTGCAGTTTTAAAAGCCATCCAGAAGTTTTGCTTTGCTTAACCAATAAAACAAGTAGAGATACACAAAAGTGCAAAACTCCAAGAAGAATCTGTGAACAAATCCTACAACTGCAAAAAGAAACAGTTGAATTAGCTATTTTTAGGATCAAAAGAGAAGCTTATATGAGTTTTCTGTGTAGTTACATATAGTTTTATTAAATGTGTATAATAACTTCAAAGGAATTAATTCATTGTTAAAAGTTGAAGGTATTGAATGTTTGGGAATAATTAAAAAGATGTATGCAATTCTTGCTGAGTAATGAGTATGTCAAGAAACATGAATTTTACTGAACCTATTTATTAAAGTGTATACATCAAAGATCTTAAAAGTTAACTACTCTGCATTTTTAGGTATTCACATGACTCCTGATGGAATATAACAATAAATGAATATAAAAACTCAGATACAAAACCAAACACTTCATGTTCTCACTCATAGGTGGGAATTGAACAATGAGATCACTTAGACACAGGAAGGGAAACATCACACACTGGGGCCTGTTGGGGGTGGGGGGAGGAGGGAGGGGTAGCATTAGGAGATATACCTAATGTAAATGATGAGTTAATGGGTGCAGCACACCAACATGGGACATGTATACATATGTAACAAATCTGCACGTTGAGCACATGTACCCTAGAACATAAAGCATAATAATAAAAAAAAAAACCTCAGATACAAGTTATAAAACAACTTACTATTAAATTTAAGAATTTAAATATTATAATTTTTTATGACATTTACATGATAAACTTTTGAATATATACGTTTAAAATACACTCATATCACTCATATTCATATATACATATATATGAAGCTATGAAATAAAAGGGAAGAAATATGCAGTAAGAAACTTTAGGCCTGTAATTTGAACTTATGTGTCAGATTTTTCATCTGTATAAAGAGGTTATACTTAACATTCTGTTTACTGGCATCTACCAAAAGGAGTGTTATTCATCTGGTTTGGACAATCATACGGCATTAGTTGGGCCACACCTCTTAAGAGTTGTGCTTTCAAGGAGGTCAGAAGGTCCATGTACCTAGATATGTTGTAGCTTTTTCTCTTTTTTCTTTCCCAATATGATGAATTGGAGTAGTGACCTGCCTTAGTGCCTCCTCCCTCTACAAAGGTATAAGGATACATCTATTCAGGAATGTACTGGAACAGGTACATTTTCTCTAATTAACTTAGAGAAAATAGAGGCTTTCTCATGGTCCATGATATTATACTGCTGTTGTGCCTTGGCCAAAGCCCCAGGTAAATATAACATGCTCTACTTTGCTTTCTTTTCCCTTTTTAAGCATCCATTTCTCTCAGAAATATGATAGGAAGGAGAGGTATCTGGGCCAAGCAGAATTTGGATATTATTCACATGCATGGCTATCATAACATCATAATAGCATCCCATTTCTCAGGGTCTAGTTGTAAGACCTAGCACAGTATCTTTTAAACAGTGTGCATCAGTGAAATGGTAGGTAGTGATACACATTCTCTCTAAAAGAGCCAAACAGTCACTATGTGATCATTTAGTCCTAATGCTTTCATTTTACATACCTGAAAATGTTAAATATTGTGTAAAAGTCAACATACATGTATAGAAATACACACAGGTATATATTTTAATATTAAGTTGTAATTGTGGCCAGGCAGAAGGACTCACGCTAGTAATCCTAGCACTTTAGGAGGCCGAGGTGGGCAGATAACTTGAGGTCAGCAGTTCGAGACCAGCCTGGCCAACATGGTGAAACCCCATCTCTACTAGAAATGAAAAAAAAAAAAAAAATTAGCCAGGCATGGTGGCATGCACCTGTAGTCGCAGCTACTTGGGAGGCTAAGCCAGGAGAATCTCTTGAACTTGGGAGGTGGAGGTTGCAGTGAGCCGAGATGATGCCACTGCACTCCAGCCTGGGTGACAGAGTGAGACACCATCTCAAAATGAAAAGAAAAAATGTAATTGTAACAAAAAACATATGGCAATTCTCTGGTTAAATAAGCACCTAATAATAGGGAAAGAGCAATATCTTGGGGGTCAGTAAGTTACATTTAAAGTTCAAGTTTCATCATTATCTAGCTATGTGACCTTAAGTAAATTACTAAGCTTCTCTGAAACTTAAATTTCTATAGTCTGCAAATGGAAGGGAATGAATTATCAGTGCTGCAAAGTGAAGGGAATGAATTATCAGTGATGCACAAACACTGGCTGTAAAAGAATCCATCACCTTGAGACTTTGGAAACACCTAGACTCAGTAATTAAGTCTTGAGTAAGGTTCTAACAGTCTGATCAGGTTTCAAACCCACTTACAAATTGATCCTATTTTAACAATCCTGCTTCTAAGCTGAAACTCAAGGTAAATGACTTGCCCAAGTCTACACAGCTAGTTACTAATGAGGCTGAAATTAGAACAAATATTTCTAACTCCCACCCTCATGGTTTTCTCACAGAAAACATAAACAACCACTCATTAAGCTGATTATCCTGCTACTTTAATAAGAACTAGGAACCTTAAAGACTGGGAACCCTGAAAATACACACTTTTTCTCCAACCAGAAAATGTTTCTGGATCTATATGTATCCTCCAAAATGAAGAATTGCTTAATGGCTGCTAAAGCTAGAGGTAGAAACAGCAGTTCTTTGGTGGTGGGGAGGGGGTGTCATAATTCCTTCAAAAAGCAAAAGAAAAATGCCTGTAGGAAAGTCTCCTTCTAACAAGTGACTCTAGTAGATGAGTTAAGAGCTTCTGTCTTCTAGTTGGAGATACTAAAAATAGCCTCCCCTGTAAGATTTAAGCCATTTTAATATATTTTATTTTATACATGGGAAGTGTAGAGGAGTTTGAGAAGGATTGGGAAAATAAGATAACTAAGAATTTTTTAGATGAACCAAATCATGCATTATGTCAGTTTCTGTATATTATCACAAATGGCTCACTATCTGATAAAACCTATCATATAATACCTGAAGCAGGGAGAAAAGTCTGAAATTTTTAAGTGGTAAAGACTAAAAATAAAAATTATAGAAAATCTTTTTTGCCAGCAGCACACGCCAGCTGAAGGATTCTCAAGGCTGTATATTGTGAGGTCACCCACTAGCACTTCACTTTTGGGTACTTCCAGCCGCCTGCTGGACCTGGCCATCAATCACTCTCTAAGTAAAGCAGCTCTTCTGCAAATAAATGAATCTTTTCAGAACTGGTTATTTTTAGCAATACTTTGGCAAATATTTAAACCGTCACTGACTGGAGGAAGAAAGTACCTGGATGTAATTAGCATCTTTGCTAATTCTCTGTATTTTCAGATCTGCATTTTGAATTCTCTTCTTGTTTATTTGAACTGTTGATTAAGTGATTCTCTGCCAGTTAACGTATGCATTCACCGAACTATTGATTACTTCAAATGACTGCCTTGAATATTTACTGCTGGTTAAATATTTTAAACTTCTACCAACATTATCTTGTACCCAATTAAGAACTCATTGAGGCAGTTTTTTTTTTTTTTTTTTTTTTTTTAACTTCTCTTTCATTTTAGGGAGTATTCTTGAAGCTAATTACAGGTAAGACTTACTTGTTTCCCTCATTTTAAGGTCTAACTTTCTGGAGGGCAAATGCCCTGTCCTGTGGGAGGTTACTAACAAGAGCTTAGTGTAGAGTGTAGCGTGGGGTGTTGGACATAGAAGGAATGGAGAATAGGCTACTCTATTCGTGCCTCTTCTCTCTCTCCAGCTTCTTTAATTAGTTCCCTTGGCATTTCTCAGGGAAAAAAGGTGGCACAATCCCCCTAAAGTCTCACATTCACCCACCCACTACTTCCTTTTAAAAATAAGTTTACTTTAAAACTCATTTCTAGTGAATTTTATAACCAGACTTTCTACCACACAATTTAACATTATAGCTGTAGTGGAGTCAAAAAAATTCTTGAAGCCCAAATGTGCAATTCTTACCTGCTTCTCTACTGAAGCATAAGGGGGCTATGGCCCAAAGTATCACATTCAAAATGCACCACATTCATTCAGGACCAGGAGAGAAGAGATTCTTTTGAACTGCAAGAATATATTGTCTTTACCCCAACAGACACTATAAAATTGAGGCATCAATAACACTTTGTCTCGGCAGAGCATTTAAAACTTCCATCCTGCTTTACAATATATTAATTTAGCTGGTCCTCACAACCACTTTGTGAGGTGCTATTTCAGGGTTTCTCAACCTTGGCACTATTGACCTTTGGGCCAGATCTTTCTTTGTTGAAGGGGTGGTCCTGTGCATTGTAAGATGTTTTGGGTCATCCCTGGGTTGTACCTACTAAATGTTAGTAATATAATCCCTCCCCCTCAACACACACACACAACTAAAAATGCCTCCAGAAATTGCCAAATGTCCCAGGAGGGAACAGAGAGTGGCAAAGTTGTTCTCAGTTGGGAACCAGTGATTTATCTATAATCCTCATTTTATGAAGGGCCTGTTGCTAGAAATATTTAAGTGACTTACCAAAGTTTACTAGGACTTTGATTTATCCCCTTACTTAACCTCTCTAAACCATCAGCACATCTTTAACTCTATCTCTAAATATATCTCAAAATCTATCCACCCATCTCCATCTCTACTACCACCACATAGAACAATGAATCATCTCTTGCTTGGGCTACAGTAATAACTTCCTACTGAGGATCCTTACTATCTCTTTATCCTCGTAAATCCATTCTTTACATACTGCAGGGGTAATATTTTTTAAATAAACTAAATCATAACCCTGTGCAGCTTAAAGACTCCAATGCTGTCCCACTGCATCAAGAATAAAATCCAAACCACTCATCTTTTTTTATTTCTCTGATATCTCGTCCTCACCCAACATACTCATCACAATGACCTTCATATGCTTAGAATATGACAAGTTCATTGCCACTTTGGAGTCTCTACACAAGTTATTCGATCTGTTAAGAATGTCCTTAACCTTCATTGGTGGTTTCATCAGATCTCAGCTAAACCAACTACCTAACCTAAAGTAACAACTTACACATTTCCTATTTTAATTCTCTGCATACCATGTATTAGGTGTTTGTCTTGATTATTCACATGCTATGTTATTTACTGTCTGTCTTCTTCACAGAAATGTACACTCTAGGAGAACAGGGGTGTCTTGTCTATATTTTGACTATTTTGTTCATCACTATATTCCCTGAACCAGAACAGTTTGGCACACAGGAGGCACTCAATTAGCACATGTTAAATAAAAGCATTAAATAATGACAAGTCATTATTTAATGACTCCCTATAGTCATGGAGTCAGAAGCAGAATCCAGGTGTTTCATTCTATTGTACTGCTAAATTCCAATCACTTCAAAGCTATCGATCCATAAAAATATTTATAATAGAAATATGGTAGGGACAGGGGGAGAGAAGGTAAGGTGGGATCTCTGCAGTAGAAAAACTCACAATCAAAAGGGGAGTCCCCCCCCCCACACACACACACACAGAGACACACACACATATTTTAAAAGTACATGTGAGAAATGCCAAAATTTGGTATGAACATAATACAATTGGGAAGAAGGAAGTAGAGGGTGGAGCCACAGAATCCTTCATGCAAGAGGCTAGCTAAAGCTGCATTTTGAAGAACACATAGTTCAATACGTATTTCAGCAAACTGCAGGCTATCAACACTTCGGTCTTTAAGAGGTCTGGACTAAGAATGCCAAGTGAGGGGGAATTCCTCCTAGCTAGAGACAATGAGCTAATTATACTGCTTATATGTTTGCTGTAGGTATTCTGACATCTCTTGGCCACGGGCTGCATGACCCAGAAAGACACTTCTTCCTTGCCTGAGTGAAACAATGATTCAGCTTCCCCAGTCATTTCTTTGTGTGCCTGCTCAGAACAAAAGCTGTCATCTGTGCTGAATGTTGCCAATGTGGCCCTTGGCTGGTATATTGGAATAGCTCTGAATGGGATGAGAACATAAAACTAGTATCTTTTGTGATAAGCACAATTTAAGAACTTGGGATCTGTGACAATAATGACTAAATGATAAGAGCTGGTTTTCAAATAAAGTGTAATGGGCAGTCTGAAAAATAGCTCTGAAAATGAAACTCAAACTGAAGCAAATTAAGTCTTGAGTATATTCTATGCAAGTCCCTGATGATGGGGAAGGGGGAGGAGGAAATATATTTTATTTCTTTATACTCTCTTTTTCTTCTTCACTGATTCCATGCTAATTCAGAGCTCCAAAGTTATTTATAAATTTGGATATTTGGAAATAAATATTTTCTGGGATCTTAATTAGAACAAACATTTTGACATTCTGATATAATATATCTCTATATGATTTCACAACCATAAGTAAAGCCATAGGTAAAATTACTGTAAAATTAGTAAAAATCAACATGATACAAATACTTTCAGCCTGCATGTACCTACTAGAAAACAGCATAATACAAACTTGAAAGCTGACAACAGTTTCAATTCTATGTGTAATTCTGTTCAAACATTAAAATGACTCATCATCCAAAGTCATTATTTTTTGCTGTGATATGAGAAGATACATATTTCAAATGATAATAAAATTGAGAGTAACCAAGTTAATAGGAAAAGACTGAAACTTTCCAAGGAGCATTACCAAGAAGACAACTACACTTTACTCCTTGTATGACAGTATGGCAGATTTATGGTTCAATATGAATTTGTCACTAATCAAGGACCCCATGTGGTAAAACTGAAATATCTTCTACACTGTTACCCTCAAGAGATTTCTACATTGCCAACGTTCTCCACTTTTATTTTTCTTTTCTTTTCTTTTTTTTTTTTCTTTTTTTTTTTTTTTACTTTTTTTTAGAGGGAGTCTCTGTTGCTTCTGTTCCTCTGTTGCCCAGGCAGGAATGCAGTGGCATGATCTCAGCTCACTGCAACCTCTGCCTCCTGGGTTCAAGTGATTCTCCTGCCTCAGCCTCACACGTAGCTGAGATTACAGGCATGCAACATCACTCCTGGCTAATTTTTGTATTTTTAGTAGAGACGGGGTTTCACCATGTTGGCCAGATTGGTCTCGAACTCCTGACCTCAAGTGATCCACCTGCCTCGGCCTCCCAAAGTGCTGTTATTACAAGCATGAGCCACCGTGCCTGGACAGAATCCTGTACTTTAAGAAGTATGTATCTATATCCATCAGTTTTCATTTTTTCACAAGACTGATATTTTTTATTTAGGATACAGCTGAAAGCAGAAAATTTATGCCAGAAAACCTTAAATTCAAATCCAGATCTGACCATTGATGAGATATTTTAACACGGAAGACTGACAAAGCCTATGAGTCTCCAGCTTTCCATTTATAAAATGAAGCAGGCAACTCCTATCCCCACAGGATTATTTCTCAGATTACCAGAAATGTACTGCATTAAGGCATAGAACTATGATCCTGGCACATGATATGTACTCAATAAATGTTAAATGCAGAATAATTCATATGGATTCTTTCCTGCTCCTTCTTTCATAAATGTATATCAATTAATTCAGGCTGGCAAATCAAGAAAGAATGAAAAGAAAATGACAGCCTTTGCAATTTAAAAGTGGGCCATCACCCTCCACTACATACACAGGATGAATCCAGGTAAACAGAGCATCCGTGGAAAGCTAGAAAGAGCAGTAGAGGCCCAGGGTCAGTATGGAGAAGAGAGAACTAGGGAAGTGATGCCAAATTGTGAAAGTTCCTTAATAGTCACTATAACTTCAAGAAAGTTTCTTCCTTGATTTGCTAATGAAATAGTTCTGAGTTCAGGCATTTCTTCTTCTTTTTTTCCCTTTTTTTTTTTTTTTTTTTTTTGTGTGTGTGTGTGTGTGTGTGTGTGTGTGAGACTGAGTTTCGCTTTTGTTGCCCAAGCTGGAGTGCAGTGGCATGATGGCATGATCTCAGCTTACTGCAACCTCCACCTCCCGGGTTCAAGCGATTCTCCTGCCTCAGCCTTCCTGAGTAGCTGGGATTACAGGCATGCGCCACCATGCCCGGCTAATTTTGTATTTTTAGTAGAGATGGGATTTCTCCATGTTGGTCAGGCTAGTCTCAAACTCCTGACCTCATATGATTCGCCCACCTCAGCCTCCCAAAGTGCTGAGATTACAGGAGTGAGCCACCATGCCAGGCCCAGGCATTTCTTTTTCATATGATAGAAATGGATCACTGCTTAGAGCATAAACAAGATAGGAGTGATTCACACATAACACACCCCAGTCAACAAAGTCAATGGCCTTCCAAAAAGATCCCTTGTCTGTATTTCTTTATGCTTGGTATAGGGTAAGTACTAGTAATTGTTGAATGATGAATGAATGGTACCAGCAAAAATCGTTGAAAATAAATCAGAGGTTACATGACTAGCACTATAGTAGATGCTCAATATATACTTTCTGTATTGACCATATAAATGAAGTGATGAAGAAATGATAAAATGATGGAAGGATTGAACAAATGCATAGAGAGTCCATTAAAACCAACCAACCAATGAATAAAAGAACAACTATGTTCTCAGATTATACTGTAAGTAAAAGATTTTAAAGTCCATGATAGAAGCCAGGATTCACAGTAGGGTTCATGGAAAAGTAAAAATATAAAGTTGGCCATTTCAATAAATACTCTCACACCACTTTTATTCTCTCCACTCTCAGCACTTCACACACATACCTCACATCAGTCCTTTCCAAGTAAGACATAAAAGCCAGAGTATCTAAAAAATAGCAAAGAGACATCAATTCCAGCCTGTTCCCTTTACAGAATATAATTAGTAGATGACATATAGCTCTGTGTAAATTAGGGTCTTCTGAATTTTCATTAAGCATAGATACCACGGGTTACAGGACCTGCAGAAGTTTACTTATTCCTATGTCATCTCTAGATTTCTTCCAGAAGTTTATACTCAAAAATAGATCAAACATGTGAGTATTTACCAAAAGCTGAACAATATATAAGGTAATGCCACAATCCTTACTGATAATTCACAGAGAAAGTTGATTTCTTTTATTTCCTGCCAAGAATGTAATTCCATCTCCAGAAATAAGTTCGTTCAGAAGATGCTTTAGGCTGCTTCAAGCCAAACTAGGTAACTAAGTGTCACTGAATATTTTCTCTTAAAATATTGGGAAGCCAAGCTCCTTTGTTTTTGATGGCAAACCTCCAGAAGTAGAACAGCCATGTGATTTCCAGAGTGACACTTGTCAGTGGTGGGCTTACTGATATTCTGGAATCAGAACAAGTGCTAAACATATAAAGGTGTTAAATATTTCCCTTCCTGTGTAGGTAACCAAACTTAGAAACACATGCTAATTTTCCTCCCATATGTCTTATCTTAGGCTATAAAATTCTATATTGCATCAGAATAGCAGTTATTTCCAAATATTAAGGAGAACAGTATGGAAGTTCCTTGAAAAACTAAAAATAGAACTACCATATGATCCAGGAATATATACCACTGCTGGTTATATATCCAAAGGAACTGAAACAATACATCAAAGGGACATCTTCATTCCCATGTTTGTTGAAGCATTTTTCACAATGGCTACAATATGGAATCAAGCTAAATATCCATCAATGGGTGAACAGATAAAGAAAATGTGGTATATGTAGACAATGGAATAATATTCAGACATGAAAAAGAATGAAATCCTGTTATTTTGGACAACATAGATAAATCTGGAGGATGTCATACTAAGTGAAATAATCCAGGCATAGAACGACAAATACTGCATGATCTCACTTATATGTGGAATCTAAAAAAGTTGAACTCACAGAAGTAGAGACTATAAGGATGGTTTCCAGAGACTGCGAGTATAGGAAGGAAGGAATGAGGATAAAGGGTATAAAGTCTCAGATAGACTGGAGGAAGAATAGGTTTTGAGATCTGTTGCACAGCAAGGTGACTATTTATATATATACATATATATATATATGTATGTATGTGTATGTATGTATCTATAATCAATACTAATGTATATATCAAAATAACTAAGAAAATAGGCCAGGTGTGGTGGCTTACTCCTGTAATCCCAGCACTTTGGGAGGCCGAGGTGGGTGGATCACCTGAGGTCAGGAGTTCGAGACCAGCCCGGCCAACATGGAGAAACCCTGTCTCTACTAAAAATACAAAAATACCCGGGCATGGTGGTGCATGCCTGTAATCCCAGCTACCCGGGAGGCTGAGGCAGGAGAATCACTTGAACCTAGGAGGCAGAGGTTGCCATAAGCTGAGATCGTGCCATTGCACTCCAGCCTGGACAACAAGAGCGAAACTCCATCTCAAAAATAAATAAACGAATAAATATAACTAAGAAAATAAATTTTAAATGGCTCATCATAAAAAATTAAGTGAGGTGATGGATACATTAACTTGATTTAATCATTCTACATTGTACACATATATCAAAACACATTTTACTCTATAAATGTATACAATTGATTTGCCAATCAAAAATATTAATAATAAAATATTAATACATGACAATAAAACTTTTATTTTTGTAAGACAGTCAAACTCCTCACAAATTGAACTTTTTCATTATAATGCACATGCTAGTACTCTGGTAGCATACTGAATGAAAGAGCTAATGCTCAAGAAAATATTAAAAAATCTATTCAACATCTCTTAACATCTACACTTCCTCTATGACCTGCATTTAGTAGTAATCTATAAATTGTTTCATCTTAGTAATTTGTACTCATTTGTTTTGCCACATGTCTTTTAACTCAGTAAACATAAGCACCAGTGGAGCCAGAATTGCTAGAGTAATTGCAGAATTGCTAGAGTAGAATCTATCCATCTTCTGATTCCCTCTTTCTGATTTAATGAGAAATTTATAGTTGATTACAAAACTACATTTATACTCTAGGAAGAAAAATTAAAGGATGAAATTCAATAACTACCTTCTTGAGTATTCATTTCTAATTACCACAACCTAGTTCTCAGAGATCTCCTGACCTTGTGATATTTTTTGCATGTCTATATATTAATAGCAAGAAAATTTCAAACTCAACATAGAGTGCCCTATGTAAGGCACACAGTTGCTGTCTAACCAATGGCCATCATCTTTTTTTTACCCAACGGAAGAGTATGAGTATGAATTTTTTTTGAGAGTTTATCTATCTCTCCTCAAACCTGATGATGTGACTAAAGGTTAAATCCAAATTAGTCTAAACCAGGACTCTATAAAGCAAAGCAGGATATTTGTTTTGTAAGTATAGTTTTATTAGAACAAAGTCACACCATCCTTTTATAGAGAGTCTCTGGTTGCTTCTGTGCTACAAAGGCTGTATTAGGCCATGCTTGCATTGCTATAAAGAAATACCTGAGGCTGTGTAACTTATAAAGAAAACAGCTTTAATTGGGTCATGGTTCTGCAGGCCATATAAGCATGGCACCAGCATCTACTCGGCTTCTGGAGAGGCCTCAGAGAGATTTTACTCACAGCAGAAGGTGAAGCAGGAGCAGGCAGGTCACATGGCAAGAGCAGAAGCAAGGGGGTGCAGTGGGAAGTGTCACACACATTTAAACAGGCAGATCTCACAAGAAGTCACTCACTATCGCAAAGAGAGCACCAAGCCATGAGGGATTCACTTCAATGACCCAAACACCTCCCACCAGGCCCCACTTCCAACAGTGGAGATTAAAATTCAATATGAGATTTAAAGGGGACAGCAACCAAACTATACTACTGGCAAAGTTGACTAACTGCAACAGAGACTGTATTGCCTACAAAGCCTAAAGTACTTACCCTCTGGCCTTTTACAGAAAAAGTTTGCCAATACCTGGTATAAACTAATCCTGATTACTCCATTCCGCTTACCAATAATTGGTTTGAATAAAAGCATATGACACAATCCCAGCCAACAAGAGCACATGAAAACGTCTGTGAAACGTTATGGGGAACGTTTACTGGCTAACTGAGAGAAACATTCAGCCCAATAGAGCTTCTCTTTAAGTACAATAATAAAGCTGATCATATTTAAGCCTGATGAGTCAGTGTGTACTAAGCCTGATGAGTCAGTGTGTACTTTTACCTGTGGCCAAAAACTTCCTAATAACGTTCCCATTTCATGGAATGTAAGTGAAAGAAACAACTAGCGAGCGAGAGTCGGAACAGATGCGGGTAGCCACTAATAAGACTAAAGAAGTAACTCCCCTAAAAAGGCATTTACTTTTTATAATAATGCAGGCTTGGAGGGATGACTGAAGAGCCACATTGGTCTCTACAAAACACAGCGAGAATTCTGCTTCTATTGCATTTTTTAAAATTCTACCCTAAGAAATCAATACTTGACAATTAGCCATGATTGCAAACAATCACTAAGATAGCCATACATTTTTAAACAAAATGAAAGATTATTTCACATGAAACAGCCTAAGTAGAGGCTGGATAACTTATAAAGAAAATAGTTTTAATGGGTTCCTGGTCCTGCAGGCCATATAAGCATGGCACCAGCATCTACTTGGCTTCTGGGGAGGCCTCAGAGAGATTTTACTCATAGCAGAAGGTGAAGCAGGAGCAGGCAGGTCACATGGTGAAAGCAGAAGCAAGGGGATAGGGTGAGAAGTGTCACACACATTTAAGCAGGTAACTTGTAAGTTACCCTCCTCTAGATAGTTAGATGTGACTAGAGAAAGAAAGGATTACTAAATTTTCATTTACTTAAAAAATTTCCTATCAATGAATATAGTCTGATTTAAGACAGTCCCATTTAAAGTAGCATTCATTCAACAGATAATTACTGAGCATCCACTGTACACTTCGTACTTGAGATATAGCAGAAGACAACCAAAAATGACCCTTGTTATTGAGGAATTCATATTATAGTGGGAACAGCCCAATGAAAATCCAAAACAGTAAATAAGCAATGAAAACAGTGCGATGAAGGAAACATAGGACGGTAAAGGAAAATGGTACTATTGGAGGGATTCCGGGGAAAGGGGTATCTGCATAGATTCAATGGGATACAATTTGAGCAAAGATGTGAAGGAATTAAAAGGGTTAAGGAGGTGACTTGGTAGTCAGAAGATCCAGAGAAAGTAAAATGTAAAACACATGTTCATGCCTAACATATTCAAGGCCACTGTGGTTTGGAAAAAGTAAGAGGAATAGCAGTAGTAGAAGAAATTATAGGCCCACATTAAGTAAAAATCTGTAAGTTATTGTAAAGACTTTGGCTTATGCTCAGGGTGAAATGGAGGATCACTGCAAGACTTGAACAGAGAAGTGCTATGACCTGATACACAATTTAAAAAGATCACACTATGCAGAGACTAGACTATAGTGATGGGAGTGGAGAACAATGAAATGCAGGAGAGCTGGCAAAAGGTATTAAAGTAGCACAACAGAGAGACCTGGTAGATGCGGAGGTGGTAAAAGGCTGCCTATTTCTGAGAAAGAGACAGAGACAGAGACAGAGAAAGAGAGAGAGAGAGGAGAGTGTGTGTCCATTTAAATTTTTTAAATTTTCAATAACTTTAAGTATTTTCTAGTAATTTGCAAAAATTTCCAAACTAAAAATTGCTAGGAACAGTAAAGAATACACCTAAATCTCCTATCTAGTTTCCAGTATTGCAGCAACCAAATACTACAAACTGGGTGGCTTAAAACAAGAGTTTATTGTCTCACAGTTCCAGAGGCTAGAAGTCTGAAATCAAGGTGTGAGCAGGGTCATGCTCCCTCTAAAACTTGTCATGAAAACTTCTTCACGGCTTCTGGTGGTTTGCTAGCAAACTTTGGCATTCCTCGGCTTGCAGCTCCATAACTCCAATCTCTGCCTCTGTTTTCACATGGCATTGTGCCTGCCTGTCAATCTTCGCATGGCCCTTGCCTTATAATGATGCCAATCACAGTGGGTTGGGGGCCCACTGTACTCCAGTATGACATTATCTAAACTAATTACACATACAACAATCCTATTTACAAATAAAGTCATATTCTGAGGGACTGGTGGTGAGGATTTCAATATATCTGTTTTGGCAGGACACAATTCAACCAATAACAATTTATTCTTAATATAACATTGTATCCCATTTGATTTCTTTCCTTTCTTTTCTGTTGACATGGGGTCTCGCTCTGTCCCCCAGGCTGGAGTGCAGTGGTGCGATCATGGTTTCCTCCAGCCTCAACCTCTCAGGCTCAAGTGATTTTTGGTCCTTAGTTTCCTGAGGAGCTGGGACTACAGGAGCACACCACCACACCTGGCTAATTTTTTTTTTTTTTTTTTTTTTTTCAAGAGATAGGATCTCCTTGTGTTGCCCAGGCTAGTCCCAAACTCCTGGGCTCAAGTGATCCTCCTGCCTCAGCCTCCCAAAGTGCTGGGATTACAGACATGAACCACCATGCCTGGCCCAATTCACTTTCTATAATTATACATATAATTATTTTCCCTGAACATTTGAGACAGACAACATGATGATGAGCCTTGTATCTAGATATTTCAGTATTTCCTCTAAACAGGGACATTTTCTTATGTACCCATAGTACAGTTACTAACTTCATTGAACTGAAAACAGTCACACATCACTTAACAACAAGGATGTGTTTTGAGAAATGTATCATTAGGCAATTTCATCATTGTGGGAATATTACAGAGTGTATTTACACAAGCCTAGATGATACAGCCTACTACACACATAGGCTAGGTGGGATAGCATATTGCTCCTAGGTTATACTTGCAAACAGTATATAGGTTATACATTGTATTGTATATATATTGTATACAGGTTATACATGCAAACCTGTATAGCATGTAACTGTCCCAAATACTGTGGGGCAACTGTAACATAATGGTATTTGTGTATCTAAACATATTTAAACATAGAAAGATACAGTATAAATATAGTATTATAATATTATGGGGGCCTTAGTCATGCATATGTGATGCATTATTGACAGAAACATCATTATATGGTGCATGATTATATTTGTACTGAACAGTTATCTAATCTGCTGGCTGTGTTTCAATGTTGTTAATTCACCCAGTAATATTCCTTTTAACATTGTATATCCTCCACTTCAAGATCCAGTCTACGGCTGCATACTGCACTTAGTTTTCACATCTCTTTATTATAGTATCCTTTAAACAGTAAACCTTTCCAGCATTTTTTTCTTTCATTATACTTATACTTTTGAAGAATAAAGTTGATGAGTCATTTTTATAGTCTCTTCTATCACTCTGATGTTCTTTATCAGAAGTGTTTTTTCCCCCTTCTCCTTCAAACTTAGAAGTGTTTTATTTTGTGTGTGTGTGTGTGTGTGTGTGTGTGTGTGTGTGTGTGTGTGTGTGGTTTTTTTTAATAGAAGAATACTGAGGCTTTAGGACAAGTCAGAGCCAGATCAGTCCATAAATGACAATGCCGCAGATGCTAGGATATGTGGAGGGAATTTTCCAAAAAGAAAGAAATTCTGTACTGAAGAGATAATAGATAAGGGGGTGCAGCTTGAAGTCTAAGTTTTCTCGGGGGATGGAACTATGGAGAAACTTGTGTTGCAGGAGAATATGGGCAAAGAAAGAAGCTGTCAACTCCAGTAAAGATGCACCTTAAGTGAGGGAAAGATTGGGTATCCCAAGGCTGATGCACTAAGAGAGAAATAAGGAAATCAGAGCGAGGGCAAAAGGCAGTACTGAATTTCAGCAGTTGTCATCTTAATAGTAAAGCTGTATTAGAAGTCTGTTATATGCCTGGATTACATGGCAAAACACACATCCACACTCACAACCACACTAGTACACGACAAAACACACATACACACTCTCACACCCACACTACGTCACCCATCACAACAACAAATGTTTGACCTCATTATTTATTTTTTTTTATATGGCGGGGAGCTAA
Source organism: Papio anubis (assembly GCF_008728515.1). Classification (NCBI taxonomy): domain Eukaryota; kingdom Metazoa; phylum Chordata; class Mammalia; order Primates; family Cercopithecidae; genus Papio; species Papio anubis. Next base: position 62,737,763 of record NC_044977.1, read on the forward strand.
TAGTGGTTTTGGTGTAAAGTTAGAAAGTAGAAAAGAAAAATCAGTAAGCCATTCACAGAGTAAGTAAACATGTGTGTGGCTCAAAACAAATCAAATTATTGCTCTGTATAACTCCAACTGCTCTCACAAGCAGCAGAATTTTGTTAAATAGATAACCTCACCCACTTTCCAATTCAGTTGTATGCAGTTTGGGGCATGAACTTGGAAGACCTGAATTGCCCAGTATGACTAGGTAAGAAAAAAATTTAAATATTTGAGGGCCAGAGGTGTCATGGAAGAGAGGGATCAACCTAGTGGCAGCACCACATGAGTAGAGAAGGGAGGTTTGAGAGGTCTCTGGTCAAAGCAGCCCAAAAGGAAGGTAGAGGACAATTACTAAGAATGGCTTTTAAAATTATTTGCTACGGGGTGTGCTCCCATCTTTCTCCAGCTTGTATCACTTAGAAAATCTTTAATGTAGGAGCTACACTGCTCAGTAATGGTTTTCTTGTGAAAATAGATTATTTTGGGTAAATTTGAGAATGGTCTGGTAGTTGAGTTCTATGTCTGGGTTAATGCCAAAACACACACACACACACACACACACACACACTAAAAATACATTATAAGTTGGGCATGGTTCCACGTGACTGTAGTCACAGCTACTAGGAAGGCTGGGGCAGGAGGGTCGCTTGAGCCCAGGAGTTCGAGGCCAGCCTGGGCAACATAGCAAGACAGACCCCATCTCTTCAAAACCAAACAAAAACAAAAACAAAAGTACATTATGCCACTAAGCTTGAGATGAGGATAGAGGAGATTCTGAGAGAGTCAAGCACTGTGAAATCACAAAAATTCCTTGAAAACTCAAGACTTTCAAGGGCCTTGAATTGGTGAGGTGAAAGTCAAGAACTTCAGACATAAAGACCAACTCAGCTGATATATGGATATATGTGAACTATATAAAAAATTGTACTAAGGTAGGGGTGTGTGTGTCTATGAGATATATATTTGTGTGTGTGTGTGTGTGTGCATGCATAAAGTCCTGACCCCAAACCATACACCAATGTACGCACTATGCTGCAAGGTTGAATTTAGAAAATATCAAGCCCAAACAAAGCTGTATAAATGTAATAGGCTGAGGATGGATGGTGAGATCTGCTAGGATGAATGGAGAACAGGGGTCCTATAACTTCATCTTTTATTACCCTCCCACCCACCACCCAAGCAGACTTTCCCATAGCTCTGAGATGCTGGCCTGGAACTATAGACTAGAGTATTCACGTTCAGTACCCAGTTCTAAAGGAAGTAATGTGCTGCAGAAAAAAAAAAAAAAATGGAGAAATCTCTCTAGCTCCTAAAGACCCTTTAAGCCCACGGCAGAACTCCAGCTCAACTTTTTGAAGCATTTTATCTATTTTATTTTCCCTGTGTAGTGTAGGACACCTCCGTTTTTGTGCTTCCTCTAGAAAAATTCTTTTTTAATCAATATTTCAGAAAAAAAAAAAACCCACAAAGACACACACATACACACACACACACACACACACACAAGTCAGATGTGGGAACCCTAGATCCACCCAACTGCTTAGATTGACTCTTGTCATTTCTACTCTTCTTTGAATTTTACTAAATCAATGAGATGAAATGTCTCAGGAAATATTTGACCATTATCCTTCTAGTGGAACAGACTGAGCAGGGCAAAGGTTAGAGCGGGGCAGAAGGCTTCTTGCCAACGCTCACACATAAACTCACAGAGGACTCTGGGGTAGAATCTCAAACACTGATTCAGTGACCTTGAAATGGACTATTAAGAAAGCACAGTGTATCTGCAGGAAAGCAGAGTCTCACGGCACTTGTTCATCATCACCTTCCTGTATGAGGAGACACTGGTCCAAGCCTTTGTGTCACAACTGATTTGAGGAGCAATGATGAGTCTCTAAAGTCATCGGATCAGAAGATAAAAACTTACCTCTGGTAACCACAGGTCTAAAATTTGGCATCCATCCTTGGCAGAAGGTTACTGACTAGATAGTCACCTGAGAATCACTCACTGAAAGTTCGTTATTTGAGTTTTACAAAGAACATTAGAAAATATTTCAGTCACTTTAAAAAATGAATAACACAGGAATGGACACAGAGTTCTATGGAAAGTCGTATTTTTCATGAATAATGAAGAGCGCCATGTTGCTGAGAGAGAGGAAAGTCAGAATGGGGCTCCAGTCCCTCAATTTGTTGTGCCTGTTATTGCACTGCAGGGTCACCATCCCAGATGAAAGGAATCTGGCCGAGTCTGACTTCAGTCTCGGTGTAGCCTCTTCTGTCTCTGAAGGATCAGCTCAGGCCATGGACTCTAACTTCCAGGTCAGCCTTCTAGCGGCAGGCATCGGTGAAGGACTTGTTCCTCCCTAACTCCTTGCACTGTGTTTTACGTCAAGAGCATCTTTCTCTCCACACATCACAGACCCCTGCCTGGGCACACCCTGCATGTGGAAGCTGGCAACCTTTTCTTTTTTAGCCTGGATGTCAATAAGCATTTGAAGACATGAGTCAAAAAGAAACTGGATTTTCAGATTTTGGAAAACAAAAAAAGAAGGAAAGGTCATTTCCAAAACATCTCAGGCCAGGTTATTGGCTGAATTTTCTGAATTCCATAGAATTACTTAATGATGAACAGGGCAAAATCCTCAGTCCCTCCAGAGCACTGAAGGGGAAGCAGAGCAGCTGCAGTGTACATAGCATCTCCCAGATATCAAGAACTTGGGACATGATTTGCAGCGCAAGTAAAGTTAACTCTCTTGGGAGGGCACAGGGAAGTCTTTGTAGCTTACAGTCTTAGTCTGTGGCAGCTGTTCCCCAAGAGAGTCTCCCTTTGTTTTATTATCAATGTGAAGCCCATTGCCATCCAAAGACTAATGCAGGCTAAAGAATTTCTACTGCTTCCTCAGCTGCAACCTGTATCCCACGCCAAGGCCCAGCTCCATCATCTTTCTGCAACTTTGCCCTAATTACTGCCTTTCTATCTGGCTCAGAGATAACCTGAGAGGCCAGATTTCAACCCTCTCTCCTTCTCAGATTAAGGCCTAGAGAGTACCCCTCCCTGGAACCCAGAAACAAGTATAGTTGCTCACCCAACCTGAAATTCTACACCTGAAATGGCACTGCAGCAGAAATAGCTAAAAGATTTCTGGACTTTATTTACCTATTGAGGCCCAGAGATCTTTGGAAGCCTCCATGCCTCCAGTTCCCAATCTTCCCCAGGACAGCCTGACCTTCTCATCATATGTCTTAGTCTCTATCTTTCCTGAAGAATTTGTTTTCAGCAAGGGAATGAGGAAGGAACTTGGACACGGCCTTCAACATAGGCTCACAGAACAGGAGAAGGACCAGGCCTACAGCATCCTAGAGACTCTTGCTGATGCAGCCTAGAGATAAATTATTAGGAACCTCTCAATTGAAAGGTAAATATGGACTCTCAAGGACTTCCATGTCGAAGGGCCAGAGCAACAAGGATCTCAAGTGGATTGCACTGATGCACCCAGGAAAATTCTATTTAGAAGATGCAGAAAATTTCACCTAGGGAATGAACTGGGGAAGGGCTCAAAAGATAACCAATCAAGGGGCTCAGAAAGCCTCCTTGATCCTTCCTTGATCCAGGCACTTGACAAGTAGGGCAAACCCACTTTTTTTTTCTCCCTTTTCATTCTTGCTGTCATCTTAAAACCCACTTGATTTGCTTTCACAAGTGGCAGAAGTGGGGTGCACTTCTCATGGTCCTTGAATCCATAAAACCATGGTGTCAAAAGAGAACATCTCAATCCTGGCCTTTTCACCATGCCTTTCCCTACTCAGAAACCCATGTTTCACAGGCAGACTCAAAATCTGAGCTGAGAGAAAATAGATAATTATGGGAGAAAAATGTAGCATCTAGTCCTCTCCTGTGGGTAAGCAAGGCTAGTGGCACAAGGTGGTCCTGCTTTGATATTTGCAAGGGCCTTGCATAGACTCATCAGATTAGGGCAGACGGAAAATACATCTCTGCACATAGTAAATATTGTCACCTCTCACACACTACAACTAAGACAGAACCTGGCAGAATGTGACTAAAATGGGGGCCAAAAGGGCAACCCAGAGCGAACTATAAGTTAAACAACAGCAGATCGTGAACCCAGGAATAAGAATCGGAATTGTGCCCCAGGGGACGGACTCTAGCCATAGCAGAGGCGTGCTTCAGAGAGTAGAGCCACGAGGTGAAGTTAGAGGTGCCTTCAAGGACCAATGGTTCCAAGGATATGGCATAATTAAGGCTATGGAGTCCCACATGCCTCATAAAACAAAACCAGAAAATCAAATAAATTAAGCACTCTGAGAACTAATTAGCTTAGAATCTCCCAAATATTCAATGACAATTTGGGTAGTCTAAGGGCTATAATAACCAAGAAATACTTTGTACCATTATTGGCAGTCCAAGATCTCTGGAAATCATGCCCTGAAGACCATCTTTCTTCTTAGTTAAAACTCTAAACAGAGGCACAGTCTGACAGCAGGGCTCATGATCGTACCACTTAAGTGCCCACTGACCCAGAAAATTTGCTAATGGCTCACAGCCTCATCCCCACAGCATACACTGTGGGGATATGGCACCTTCCCATGTTTTATAGATCCACTTAGAGTACATAGAAAGTACCCTTGGGTAGCAAGAGCTCGAATGCCCTAAGTTTCAGGCCCTCCTGAAAGATCTGGGATACTAATTTACAGCAAAGTGAAAAAAAAATAGGAATCCCATAATAGCCGTTTCCAATTAGTAAAGAATCCAGAATTTGGACACAGGATTGGGGACTTCACACACTAGAGGGAAAGCACTTTCCTGCAAAGTTCATAGGAAGAGAGAGACCCTGGTGAGCAATGTGTCCCAATTTCTGCCCCAAAGAAGACAGGCTCCTCAAAAAACTAAATTCAGAGAATGGATGAGTCATTTGTCTCAGTGGATACATCCCAAGAGAGAAAACAAAAGCCAGTAAGGTGCCCTGCTAATGCCAAATCAATGTCAGCCTCTGAAAAAAGCCCAGGCCAGGCCCCATTCAAACCAAAGTTGTCTCTGAGTGGTGTGGACACTGAAGATAACATGATAGTCACACGATGAGGAATCTAGGCCCAGGCAGAGCTTGGAGGTAAACGGTGCCGTGATTGTAGACCACTCTCCCTTCTTAAGCAAAGCAAAGTAACAAAAGCCACATCCTGCAGCCTTCACACAGATTTTGAGGACCTGAATTTTTGGAGAAGGGGCAGCATCTTTGTCCATTTGTGCTGTTATAAACAAATAACACAGACTGGGTCATTCATAAATATAGAAATTTGTTTCTCACACTTCTGGAGGCTGGGAAGTCCAAGACCAAGGTGCCAGCAGGTTCAGTGTCTAGTGAAGGCAGCTCTCTGTGTCCAAGATGGTGCCCTGTTGCTGCATCCTCCAGAGGATGATGTTGTGTCCTTACATGAAGGGATGGAGGGGTAACTCGCCCCCTCCAGGCCTTTTATAGGGCACTTCATCACCTCCTAAGGGCCCTCCCTCATAATATTGTTTCACCTGAGATTAAATGTCAACATGAGTTTTGGAGGGGACACAAACATTCCAACCATAACAAGCAAGTGGTTCATAAACAGGAACAGAGGTCCTAGCAACACTGAAAAAGTCAATAGTGTCTGAAGCATCCTCCTTCCATACTTCCCAATTAGCCTGTGTTCCCAAGCTGGCTCCACCAACAGGTGTCTAGGTTTCGAGATACCACAGCTCACCCTCACCCATGCTCTGGGCTCTGTCTCTTTGGGCTGTCATTTCTAGTGAGCTCCTTCATCATCATGAAGTCCTCCTTCATCCCTTCCTGGAAGGGAAGTTCTTTTTAATGAAAATTTCAGGCTGGTGTGGTGGCTCACTCTTGTAAAATTCTCACCCTTGGGAGGCCAAAGCTGGTGGATTATTTGAGCCTAGGAGTTTCAAACCAGCCTGGGCAATATGGTGAAACCTCGTTTCTACCAAAATAATAATAATAAAATGCAAAAATTAGCCAGGTGTGATGGTGTGTGATAGTAGTCCCAGCTACTCAGGAGGCTGAGATAGGAGGATCGCTTAAACCCAAGAGATTGACACTGCAGTAAGCCATGATCACGCTGCTGCACTCTAGCCTAGGTGACAGAGCGAGACCCCATCTCAAAAAAAGAAAAAACAAAAAAAGAAAATTTCAGTTTATGTGAACAAAATATATTTCACTACCCTGTTCTCTGAAGAGGACAGTCTCTGTTATCCTATCCAAAAAATATTTTTTTCCAAATGTATTTGTTTCTTCTAATAGGAGAGTAGTATCTTCCATCTCTGACACATTTGGGGTAAAGGCTTATGGCATCTTTGTAGCTTGGGGTGGTTATGTGAGCATCATTCTCAAATATGACATTCCATGTATGGCTTTGGTTGCATGGCCATTATTCCAATTATATACAGTCTAGATATCAAAGAGCTGTTCTCTTTCCCAGTGGCCACAAAATTCTTAATTTATTTGAGGTCAGTGTTGACAAGCACACAAACAGATAAAGACTAACAACTAGATTCTCTATTGTCTCTCACCTAACAGAGAACGGGTCTCTATAAACAATGAACCCACTTATAGATATCACCAAATGGTCAGACCTTAAATTCCCAAATCATTCCTGTCAATAAGGGGGAATAATTTATTGGGCAAAATGAGCCCAAAACATACGAGCCGTGGAATTAGTAGAGAGGAAAACTAAAATCAGAAAAACAAAGTTAGCAAAATCCTATTGTTATTATGGATTCATCTCTGGGAACCAAGACAAAACATATGTAGAAGAAAATTTCCCGTGAAGTACATTCCTACACGATAAATGTTGCCTTGCTTTGTCAGTTGAACCCACTGGATATCTCAGTGGAGGACCTCCAAAGCTGTTAAAATTAATTTTAAAAAAAGAAAGGTAAAATCACAGCTGTCATACATGTATAAGATTAATAGGTGTTAAAGATTTTATTTTACTCATAATAAGAGATCCAGTCAAATGTTATAGCTGCTTTCTCTTTCTGGATATGTTTTGAAAATATATCCAAGGATTTCCTAAAAGACTGAATGTATAATGTATAATGAAGAATCTTCTTTAGAGAAGATATGAGTTAGAAGTAAAATTTTATCTTCCTACCATATGGATATAGTTCTTTTTCATCCAGCATTTTTATAGTTGATTTTCAGTATTTGTGAACACCAAAAGCATGTTCAGTATAATCTGAAACAAAGAAGAGAGCACCTGCTGTTAGGAACAGTCATTTTAAGTTGAACAAAACCATTCAGGAGAGAAAATAAAAACACGTGCTGAGTTGGTGGCTTTATCTCAAAAGAACCAGTTCTCAACCAAGACAAAAACAAACTTATGGGGAAGTTTTGCTTGGAAAGTAGCTTCAATATTATTTAATACCAGTAACTGGATTATAGGAAGACATATATTACTTTATTAATCTTACAATGAGTCATATAACCCATGGCATTTTGACTAATTGACTCATAATTTTAAACACTAACTTCATAACATATACAATAAGCTGTATATTCAACAGTTGTATTTGGCTGATTACCCCATAATTATAAGGAGTAGTTCAGATAGTTCATAATATATATGGATGGGTAGATATTACATAGTGGCTATTTATTAATGAAAAGATGAAAAGACATAACTTGGAATTTCTTATTTAGTAATGAAGAAATAAACAAGCTACAACTAATGTTAGATCTCCAGACTTTATTAAAAATAATCAACAACTTTATATCATCTCAATTCAATTAGTGTTGTGAATTTATTAAGAATATTTTTTATATCCAAAAATTGATATATATATGTGTATATGTGTGGTGTGTGGTGTGTGTGTGTGTGTGTGCGCGTGTGTATGTGTAAAAAAAGAGAGAGAGAGAGAGACTCAAGTAAAGAAAAAGCAAGGCAGAGTTGATAACTAATTTTCCACCTACAAATGGCTATCACTGTCTGGATGTTGAAATAGGAACCACCTAGTATACTTGCTGAGAATTCCAACCTCAGAAATACTGTCCAAAACATGTTGGAATGTATGTGTTAACGTGGTGGAACTTGTAGTTTATGATAAAATTACACTTTGCTAGAATCTGTTGATTCTATTACATTATTTTCTCAGGAATTCATCATTATTGAAATGGATTTACTGTGGTTACTGTAAATGCCTAGAAGCATTCAGTATTTATTCTTGCAGAGGAACCAGCAATAACATATAGATCACCACCTAAAATTGGGTCATACTATTTGCTTATGGAGTGTTATACTTTACATATGCAAATGTGACTATCATACCACCAATACTGGTGCAACTGCTATATTCTCTGACTGGGAACTTATTTTCATTAGCCCCTACTTTGTTCACCCGAGCTGTGATCAACAAGGAAAAATGTTTTTAATAGTCCAGTTAAAAGGACAATATGGTAGTTGAAAACAGAATGAAAGGTACTAATCCATCAGTGATGAAAAGCAAGTTTGGCTTTGTTAACACTAACTAATTAATAAGCCAAACAGCCCTTGTATTTAAAATGTAATCATTTACAAAGGCAGCAAAGTTACAGGAGGAAATAGCACTGGATTAGTAGTCAGGGGACTCAGAGCCTCATTCCAAGGACAATTGCCTTCACTTCCCTATGTTTTCCACTTTTGTCCTCAAAAATAAACTAAGTATTTGCTGGTGGAGTTCCACTCAATCGGCTTCTGGTGTTTGACACATTCTACTAAAGGTGAATTTTCAGAATGTCACACAAGGTACCTGTTCCTTTATACATCCCTTATCAGTGACATCTCATCACCTCTCACTACCCACATATCTGGTACACAGTTTGGCCAATAGTCTTTATATATTTGGGGGCCTTCTAAAATCCCTGGGGATAATCACATTTGTTTTCTTAATCCTCTTTGAGGAATTGTGCTCTTATTCATGAGTGTCTCTTTCAGCACCTAATATATTTTTTCAATAATGCATCAATCAATTTTAAATAATTAGAAAGTATTTTTCAACATAGTTATGACAATCTCCCAAACAAAGTTTTTTTTAGGTCATGCTGGAGTCATAAAACTAATGATTTTGCAAGTTCACTTTAGGCAGAAACATTTTATGTCAGCAGATAAAGCACATTTCACTGATAAACTAAAAACAAACAAGTTTCCCATGTAGTTGTCCTTAATAAGAAGTTAAACACAATGAATCCAGTCTAATCATGAGTAGTAACCAGATGGCTAGGCAATATTTGACACATGACTTACCTGTCAATGCTCATAGCCATGTACTCAATTCACTCTGGGTTTGACCTTGATTGTCTTACAGACTCTGTCAATCACAATGGCATGTGATTCTTTAATCCAAGGTAAATTTCCTCTGTAACTACAATCAGATGGTTGCTAAGGCATCACTGTCAGTCACTCAGTTATCCCCAAAGGTAGGCTTTCTATAAGTGTGCGTGATAAGTCAACAAACCTTCAGTTAAAATGCCAGTGGAAGATAATTTATGCTGTACTTGACATAAGTTTGCTGGAAAGAACGAGCTTTCAGGAGAGACTAATTCAAGAAACTGGATTGGGAAACTTGGATAAGGAAAGCCAAGAGTAACCCTAAAACTCAAACTAATCAGTAACTTTCTTGCAATCAAGCCTGTTACACAGTATTCAGGGAAGTAAAATCCTCTTACTAGACCCGTCAATGAGCAAGTGGACCCAAAGTATGTGTTTCTTATTTGAAAAGCATGAGATAAAATTTGTGTTAAAAGACAGTCAAGTTTGAATCCCGGTTCTACTATTTCACTATTGATAAGGTTAAACTTTACATCTCACTTTTCTAACCTGTAAAGTAACATATCCTTCTAGACTATGGTGAAGAATGAATTTGATAATAAATGTAAATATACCTAGTATCACACATGACCTAGTAAAGTGGTCCCTTAATGTTAGTTCCATCCCTATCCTTCTAGAAAACATTTTAATTTAAAAAGAAATGTTTTAGGTTAGATGTATTATTTACCAGATTAGGAAATTTAAACTCTTAAAAAAAAAATCTATAAAAATCAGAGAGCTCTTAATTAGGACTCTCTTTTATCTACCATGTAGATACAATCAACATACATGCACCATCTAATTCAGCAGCCATAAGCTACCTATGGCTACGGAGCCCTTGAAATGTTGCTAATCTGAATTGAGACGTGCTGTAAGTAAAATATACAGTAGATTTATAAGGCGTAGTACAAAAAATGTAAAATATTTCACTTATCATTTTTACAACTGAGTACCTATGAAGTAATAATTGTTTTACATAAAATATATTACTAATATTAATTTTACCTATTTCTTGTTGTTGTTTGTGGCTCCTGGAAAAAGTAAATTTGGCTATGTAGCTCACATAACATTTCTAAATGATAGTGCTAGTATATATAGTTGCTCTTTAATGAATGTCTGAATAAACAAATTTGGTAGGTGCTTTCGGAATTATACCTGTAGACCATCTTACTAAACACAGTCCTTGGAAATTAAAATACACAGTGAGTATAAATTGGTGAATATTAAAAGCTTTGAAGAGAGAGTATTATGAGAAAAATAAAAGTTCAGCATAAAATTGCTAATGGTGGTGTTGGACATGAAAAACACATTGTCCTCAATGACATTCATAGTGTACACTCTTAATAGGGTAATATTTTTTGTTATAGCTACTACAGGGAAAGCATTCGTCCATGCTGGAAGTTGAAGTTTATTATCTCAACTTCATTGGAGGTACAAGGTATTGTATTAATGAAATCTAAGTCTCTTCTCTCCTTACCAATTCATCCTATTTGGGGCATTATGGGACTGTCAGCTAAACAGTTTTATTTTATTCAAAGAACAGAAGACCAGGAAGCAACGTTTCTTATTTCCCTCCCACCAAAAATACTCTCGTGGATAATTTTTATTTGACCAGAAATATTTTAATCATGTGAGCACTTAATAAGGTACAAATAATTATGTGCAATTACATGATAATTACTCTCAACATAATTACCACACCAGTGCAGCTTTGTTAGAGATAATCAGATAGCTACTGGTGAACTGCAAATTAATTGATAACAGGACATTTATAATTGCAAATGATCATGATTACCTTGGAGTATGAGCACATTAGAAATGTGAGTAGGATGGCAGGAGGATCAGAGACATTCGTTTAACAGAAATGTCATAGAATAAGTAAGATTAGATCATAAATCTACTGGACTCAGTTCCAACCTAAAGGATGCTCTGTGTCTGCTATTTGCAGATTTTTTGGTCATATGTCATTTAGTATATACACAGCCTATATTGGGTTAGTCTACCAATCAGAGATTTTCTTCCTGTGTGCACCATCTGTGTTGTAGTCTGACTGTATTTATAGGCATCTTAGTAGCAAATTACACTTTTAGAGTTAGACGATAACAGAATGCCTACCCTCCCAAAAAGATACAGATGCCAAGAGGTAAAAATGTCTTAACATCATACACATAATGAGTGACGGGCCTAGAGAATTTCAATTCTCCTCATTTCCAGTCTAGAACTGCATTAAATTAACATGGCACAAACCTAGTTTCTTCACATACTATTTTACAACATTGTCATACTTGAACATTGACCCTCAAATACATATTTAATCATTGATTCAAGCCTAACATAGGTCTCTGTTTTAAGGCCATCCTAAACATTAATATCTGAGAATTCATTGGTTTGATGTTAATTACAAGTTTTTTCTAAATCACACTAATATGAACATGAATCTATTAAAGCAAACACTACTTTCCATGGTAGAATGCCTATCACACTTTATGAAACACTCTTCCTATTCCACATTCTGACTGTATGCCAGAATGTTTCTATAATTCTTTGAGTTTAAGATGGCTTAGAATAGCACTCTGCACTTCAGAAAACAAAAAAAAGTATGCACTTTTGTGTAGAGCAATGTATTATCCACTAATTCAAAGACATATGTGTTACAGCCCTGTCCCTTGAGAAGCTCAAAGCTCTCATAGAGTATAAAAGCCTTACACAAATACCTTCAACAACAGGCAGCATGAAATGCATGCTATGAAAGTGGTGCATCCTGCTACAGAATTTCACAGGTCCTAGCTACCATTCCAGGATGAAGTGAATGGTAACGACTTCAAAAATAAAGGAGAAATGAGCTGGGGCTTGAAGGGTATTCAAATTTAGGAATATGGAGTAAGGACATATAAGGTAGTGTATGAAAAAAATTTTAAATCCAGATGACAGAGAAAGAAAAGCAAGCAATTGTGATGGTTAAATTTTATGCATCACCTTGGCTAGGCTATGGGGCCCAGTAGTTTGGTCAAATACTAGTCTTGATATCGCTTTGAAAGTATTTTGTTGATGGGATTAACATCTATAATCAATTTAGTTTAAGTAAATGTGGGAGATCTTCATCCAACCAGTTGAAGGCCTTAAGTGTAAAAACTGAAGTTTCCTGGAGATACACACACACACACACACACACACACACACACACACACACACACACAAAATCCTATTGGTTCTGCTTCTCTAAAGAGCCCTGGCAGATACAGCATATTAAGATAAAAGTAAGTAGCCAAACACAAGAGCAAAGGAAAACGACTGGAAGTTAGATTTGGAATAGACAGCACAGGTGTGCTGAATAGCCCGCTAAAGAATTCAGATGTCTGGAAGAATTCAGGGAGGAGCCCCAGAAAGTGTGTTGAGCAGAGGAGCAAAAGCAGCCCAAGAAGTGCACTGAGGAGACAAGTGTGAGTAGTATTTCTGATGGATGAGAGGAAAAAAGATATGAGATGTTCAGAAACCAGGTGGAATGTTATTAACAATATTTAATCGCTAACCTTCCCAAATCAATAAAATCCATGAAAATCACATTGAAAATGTTGAATTCCATCCTGTAATAAAATAATATGGTGATAAAGTCATACATTCTTACCTCTACATTTAAGAGCTCTTTTGAGAAAACACTTGGTTGTAGCAACTCTTGCTTTAAACTTTTGTTTTCATGATTCTTTAATGGATACACAGTCTACTATTACTACTATTACTCATATCTCCTGCTTTCATCCACATTTAACTATTTGACATACAAGGAAGTGGACATCAAGTGTCCTTTATTAAAAAAAAAAAAAATTCTCTCTGATTCCTGAGTGATTTTTTTTTTTTTTTTTTTTTTTTAGACGGAGTCTCGCTCTGTCGCCCAGGCTGGAGTGCAGTGGCCGGATCTCAGCTCACTGCAAGCTCCACCTCTCGGGTTTACGCCATTCTCCGGCCTCAGCCTCCCAAGTAGCTGGGACTACAGGCACCTGCCACCATGCCTGGCTAGTTTTTTGTATTTTTAGTAGAGATGGAGTTTCACCTTGTTAGCTTGGATGGTCTCGATCTCCTGACCTCGTGATCCGCCCGTCTTGGCCTCCCAAAGTGTTGAGTTATTTTTTTACCTTTATATTTCTGCATGCTGTTACATGTGTCTATAGGTTTTCTTGGGTACAAAGATCACTCTTTGTTGATTTTCTCCTGACTTCCATTTGACAGGAAAGTTGTTTCTCAAAATATTCTTATAAATTCAGAAAGGGTTCCAATTTCTTGATATTGACCTTGAAGTGTGTTTATTTCTTGCATTACTTGTGCTAGTATAGTTTCTTTCATATTTAAGTTGGTTTTTAAAGCAATGAATCCCCTAAGCTATATCAAGTATCTTAAAATATAACCGCTGAAATTAGAAAGCAAAAATAAAAGTGATAATCTTGGTCCAGTTTGCTTGTGGCATATCATGCTAATCTGTTGACACTTTTTCTTAAAGCAGTGTTATACTAATTACCATCATTAGCAAACATCCTCCATAATGTTGGCCATATGTGCATACCACCAGAACTGTTTACTTAGCATTGTTAAATTCATATTTTAAATTTAAATATGTATTTTCCATTTGTCTTAATGAATAGACTCAAGGAAGCCATGGACTTGCCATGCTGGTTATAGTTTCCTAATATACACAATAATATATACATATTTTTACTATTAAAACAAAAGCTAATCTTAGGTATGTCACCCAAAACAATCATAGTACCATTCACTAAGTGGTATATATATTCTACTTAGTAAACTCATTAGTAAGTACATATTAGACCCTTTATTTTTATATTCTACTATTCCTTACTGGGACAGTGGTAGAAAGTATATCATGTGAAGCCCTGACAAATACTCATTCGTTTCCTATGAAAAACATCCCCCTACTGTTGAAGAATCTGCTCATCCTAGAAGTCCTGTCATTGGCTACATAGTTAATGCATGTTCTGTGTGATTTCAGGAAGCTTGACAAGTACTTGGGCATGGAAGCTACAAGGCAGTGCATTTAGACTCAACATATAAAAAGAATCATTTCTACCAAAAGGATTACAAAATGATTCTGTACTAGTTAGGCTTTGATTCACATACAAGGAATAAACGATATTTTCAGGTAACTTGAGTTCATGAGATTTACTTTAAAGATAAAGGGGTTGGTAAAAAGGGCAGATAATCTTCTCCTGACTCTACTAACTACTTTCTTTACATTGAATTTTATGCTGTGCTATCCGCATGCCTGTAATATCATTGCCCTCTCTCTGTGCCTTTTAGCTTTAGTCCAACCACTCTCTGCTCATTCTGTCTGTATAATCAGATCAGGTTAGGATGCCATGACATTCAACACACCAGCTAGCCAGAGCTCTTGCCAAGTCACTTACTAAGGATCACAGTTGGGGACAGGGAGCCACCTCTGGTTCATTACATCATGGTGAGTGAAATTAAGTCATCTGGTATCAAGCAGTAGTTACTACTCAAGCTCAATCCTCTGCATGGCATGGAGGAAGCCTGTCTCGGACCTTCTACTTCAAACCTTTCCCCGTATTCTTAATTTTATTCTCTCAGCTTTCTTGTATGGAATTTACAATCTAATAAGATAAATAAAATTTCTATACAAATATAAACAGTGTTAGGCCATTTGAAATGCATGTCATAACAATGGACCAAAGTGCTACAGAATTTCCCAGACTTTTTTTCCTGGTTGAAATGAAGCGAAATTACTAAGGAGAAGGATTGTAAACTCGCCCATGAAGGATTAGTGATTTCCATGTTTAGGAAAAACAAGCTAGGATATTCTAGACAGGGAATCCTACAAAAAAAATCCAATGTCACAAAGAAAAGGCAAGCTATCGGCAGAGTAAAGTTTAGGAGACTAACGAACATTCTCAAGTTTCCTAAAATAGGAGAGTGAACCTAGAAGGTACCTTTTATAGCACATTCATTAGAGATCTTATTTTATAAATTAAATAAATGTCTTATACATATTCCTCTAGATCAAATATTTATGTCCCCTGCAAATTCAAATGCTGAAATCCTAATCACCAATGTAATAGTGATATTGTTTGAATGTTTGTCCCCACCCAAATCTCATGTTGAATTGTAAACCCCAGTGTTGGAGATGGGGCCTGGTGGAAAGTGGTTGGATCATGGGGGAGGATCCCTCATGGCTTTGAGGTGTCCTTACAATAATGAGTGTCCATATACGGTTGTTTGAAAAGATGTGGCAGTTTCCCACTCTCTTGCTCCTGCTTTTGCCATGTGATGTGCCTGCTCCTGCTTTGCCTTCTGCCTTTAGTGAAAGCTCCCTGAGGCCTCTCCAGAAGCTGAGCAGATGCCAATGCCCTGCTTATACCAACTGCAGAACAGTGAGTCAATTAAACCTCTTTTTAAAATAAATTACCCAGTCTCAGATATTCCTTTCTGGCATGAAACGAACTTGAGATGTTCATTTCTGGCAACACAAGAATGGCCTATCACAGATACTGTTAGGAGGTAAGGCCTTTGGTCGATGATTAGATCATGAGGGTGGAACCCTCTTGAGTGAGATTAGTGCCCTCATCAAAGAGACTCAGGAGAGTTCTCTGATCCCTTACACCCTGTGAGAACTCAGAGAGAAGAAGGCTGGCTATGAACCAGGAAGTGCACCCTCACCAGACATCAATTTGCCAGCTCCTTGATCTTGAAAATCCCAGTCTCCAGAATTTTGAGAAATAAGTGTCTGTTGTGTATAAGCCACCCAGTCTACGGTATGCTGTTAGAGAAGCATGAATGAACATGCATATTTATAAGAAAAGAAATGGCCTAGTTTTCTTATCCACCTCCATCTAGGGGTATTACAATTTTACAATCAGTTGTTCAATCTGAATGAACAACTGTAGCCTCTTTTCCACGGACAAGACAGCAAGTGACATATTCTGCAAAAATATATCACTTATAGCAAGTTACTGCATCCTTCTACCTTAAAAGTAAAAATAAAAGAATGTGGGCCTTATCAGTCCCTTATTCAACTACTCACCAAACAAGTTGAGGCTCAACGACACTCATTTAGCTTGTAGCTGATGGTGCTTGTAAAATGTGCTAGAGGGATGCAAAAACTTCTTACCTGAAGATCTGCACACTTCTAGTTGACTCTCACACCCTATTTGACAACAGAATAAAACAACAATAATAGCAACAACAGCTACCTTCTTTGAGAAATTATTTTTCCAGATTCTGTATCTTAACATTGCATATGCATAATTTTAATTATTTTTTCCTTTAGTTATTTTTCAAATTTTATTTTATCTTTTAAAGTTCAAGTCAACTGGATTTTAGATTTAATTCTTATAATAATCATATGAGGTAAACTATTGTTATTATTTCTATTTAACAAATGAGGAATCAAAGTGTTCAAGTCAAACCAAATTATAACAGGAAGTAAGTAGCTGAGCTGAGCTTCGAACATCCGAAAGATTTTCTCTACATCATACTTGCCACAGTATAACCAACTTCAACTTTGCTTCACACTGATCCAACTCCTGGGAATATTCAATCTATCCCTTTCTATCCATTAACAGTTTGATATCCCCACAAAAAGCTCTGCCTAAGATAAATAAACCATTAAAATAAATACTTCAATAAAAATCTAGAATAAGTACTGTGGAAACTCTGAGAAAGGAGTGTTTAATTCTGCAAATATATTCTCATACAGGTAAATTACACTATGGGATGAAAAATAATTGATCATTCAGATTCCCAGAGGTTCTATGCACTGGCTTCTCACCGTTCTGTATGTCTTGGCTAAAGTCCATCGACCAGCTAGTACCATCCCTAATTAGCAACTTAGTAGATTATGCCTATGTTGACATTTTTGTTCAAGCCAAATGGTCTGTTTGCTCAGTTGATCACTGTGTCCTCGTTAGGAGTTCTTAGCCCATCAAAATCATATTTGACGAGTCTGGCAAAGTGCTCAACTGTATTTGTGTTCTCTTTTGTTCTAATGCTAATCATTGAGAATTTTAACCATCCTTCTGATGAACTGAAAAGCTCCAATTTAGAAATCCAAATAAACCAATCTTCTGTGTGATGACTGATATCAGCACAATCTACCAAGTTACAGATCACTGATAGTTGTTCTGATCTGTAGTGCCAATCATACCTGTCATATAAGCTTAAAATGTCAATCATCTTTGCCTTTCTTCTCTTTTGGCCCCTACATGCCATCAGGAACCAAGTACTGTTTTCACTTTCACAATCTCTCTTTCTCATTTGTCTCTTTTCCAATTCCTTTTCCTCTACTCCAATCCAGGTTTTTACTACCTCTTGCTTGGTCTATTTAATTGCCTTCTAACTTGGCTCTCCATCTCGTGCAACCTGCTATACATTGCAGCTAGAGCAGTTGTCCTGATGGAAATCAACCACTCATGTCCTTCTCACATTCAGAAATCTTTAAAGCTCCCTACCGTCTATGGAAAGAACGTCAGTCTACTTAGCCAAGTATTAAACGGCTTTCATGGGCTGGCCTACTTGCAACCAGTTTTCTTTTTTTTTTTCTTTTAAATTTCAATCGTTTTTAGGGTACAGGTGGTTTTTGGTTACATGGGTAAGTTCTTCGGTGGTAATTTCCAGGATTCTGGTGGTACACCAATCACCCAAGGAATGAACACTGTACCCAATATGTAGTCTTTTATCCCTCACCCCATTGCACCCTTCCCCTCAAGTCCCCAAAGTCCATTAAATCATTCTTATGCCTTTGCATCCTCAGAGCTTGCCTCCCACTTATAAGTGAGAAAATACAAAATTTGGTTTTCCATTCCTGAGTTACTTCACTTAGAATGATGGCCTCCAGCTCCATCTAAGTTGCTGCAAAAGACATTATTTCGTTTCTTTTTATGGCTAAGTAGTATTCCATGTGTATATGCCCCATTTTCTTTATCCACTCATTGGTTTGCAACCAATTTTCCAATCTTTCTTCATAAATTCTGATATACTCAAAAGAGAAAGATCAACTTACAATAAAACTTGACTTAGTAAATAGCTTTCCCCTGGATGCAGTAGAGCAGTGGTTTTCAAACATTCAGGTCCATCAGAATCACGTGGAGTGCTTCCTGAAACACAGATTCTGAGCATGGGATCCAGAAATTTCTGATTCAGGAGCTCAGGAATGAAGTCTGAGACTCTGTGTTTCTAGCAAGTTCCTAGGTGCTCCTGTTCCAAGGAACAATGGTCTAGACTACAGCACCACAGAACCAAGAGTCTAGACTAGAACCCAACAGTCAATATTAATACCAAACACACCAAGAGCTCACCGCATACTGTTCAGTAAGTAACTCAAGTAAATACAGTATATGAATGATCTTTTCTTGATTTTTATGTTTTTTTATGTGACTGGAGTCTATGTTTCCCTCATAACTATGAGCAGATTCTAACAGTGAATGTGCTTACCTGTGCTTTGGGATGTATCATTCAGAATATCTCTAAGAATTGGTTTGGCTTAGGATCTCAGTCATACAGGTAGAATATAGACAATAATGTCCCACTGACTGTTTTTAACCCAAATTGGAAAGAGCTCTACTTTTTCCAATCATTAAAGCAATGACTGTTCACCATTCAAATATTTCAGGATATATAAAAATCAAGTTAAAACTCTTCACTCTGTAATTTCATCCCTTAATTCTTGAATTTGGTTCAAGAATTAGTTTCACATTCTTTTCTTTTTCCACACACACAAGACAGACAAAAACACAAAGATGTGGAATTATAAAAATGGGATCACATACTACATCCTATTTTATGAGTGTTTTTGTCCTCTGAAAATGTAATGGCATTTTTCCAAGTCCATACCTGTAGACCTACATCACCATTATTTAGAGTTATTTTAACATTTTTGGTAAGAATAAATCATTTTTCTTTATCTGTCCATTTCCTAGTGGACATGTAGGTGCATGGTTTTTGGAGGTAATCAAAAATACCACAATAAACATTTGTTTACACATGACTTTGTGTTTATAAATAATTCATGTCTTACAGAACTTAATGTTTTAAAGAAACATGTTTCTCTTTTACAGTTATTCGACTTGAATCAGGCTGAGGAAGTCCTTCCTTAAAAGTGAGAAACATTCTAAATAAACTGTTCTTTGGACCACAAAAAAAAAAAAAAAAAAAAAAAGTGAGAAACATTCTGTATTTTTGTATAGTAGTATGTGATTGTTTCTATCTTTAAATTTCAGATTAATGTGTTTTTGTTTGAAGTGGTATTGATCTAAGTGTTAAAATAAACCATTTTTTTCAGTATTTGCTGAGTTATCAATCCATATTACAATTCATTTTATACGACATTTAATATCCACTTAAATTTATAACTATGGTTTGTTCTATTTCTATTGATCTATCTACATCTGCGTAAGTTTTTACTGACAGTACATTTTAAAATATTTTGGCTTTTAAATTCACATTTATATCTAGTAAAGTCTCCCATTCCCTCTTCCACAAGGCTCTGTTCACTTCCTACATTTCTCTATAGCCACTTTTTTCTCCACATCAAATTTAGGTTCATTAAGTTCTGCCCTTATTCTAAGCAAAAAACAAAAACAGAAAAATTAAAGATTTTTACTTGAACTTCAGTAAACTTATAGATTAATGTGGGCACACGTGACATCCTTAGAATGACAGGACTTCCCATTTAGGAACAGAGTGTGTTTGCTTTTCAATCAAGCCATTGTTTATATTATTTAGTGAATGGTACTTTTTTTTCATGTAGGTCTTGATGATTCCCTAAGTCTCCTAAGTTTAATTTTTTTGTATTTCTTTCTCCTGTGAATATAATATTACTTCTTTTTTTATTTTATTTATTTGTTTATGGGTTGTTTTTTTTTTTTTTTGGAGACGGAGTTTCGCTCTTGTTGCCCAGGCTGAAGTGCAGTGGCATGATCTCTGCTCACTGCAACCTCAGCTCCCCGGGTTCACGCCATTCTCCTGCCTCAGCCTCCCGAGTACCTGGGACTACAGGTGCCCATCACAACACCCGGCTAATTTTTGTATTTTTAGTAGAGACAGGGTTTCACCGTGTTAGTCAAGATGGTCTGAATCTCCTGATCTTCTGATCCGCCCACCTCGGTCTCCCAGAGTGCTGGGATTACAGGCGTGAGCCACCACGCCGGGCCTCTCTTTTTTGATTCTTACAAGTATGAGTTAATAACTAGTTTTGTTTATCTTATCTCTCATCATGTTAGTAAACTCATTAGTTCTAAAACCTTTTAATTGTAAAACTTTATTGAAGAACCCAAATACAATCTGAAAATAGTAATATTTGTCCTTTCCCACTATTTATTCTTAATTCTGTTTTCATTTTACCAACTACCATCTTCAGAGCATTGTTGACTAACAGCATTGATAAAGAGTATTTCTATTCTTTCTCTAACTTAAAACAGAAACAGTTTTACTGTTTACAGTGAATTGTTACATTCACTACCGTTTTTCATCTTTCGTAGTAACTTGAAAGTTTCTAGGCTGGGCGCGGTGGCTCACGCCTACGCTTGTAATACCAGCACTTTGGGAGGCCGAGGCGGGTGGATCACGAGGTCAGCAGATCCAGACCATCCTGGCTAACACGGTGAAACTCCGTCTCTAGGGCGTGGTGACAGGCGACTGTAGTCCCAGTTATTCAGGAGGCTGAGGCAGGAGAATCGCTTGAAACCAGGAGGTGGAGGTTGCAGTAAGCCAAGATCGCGCCACTGTCCTCCAGCCTGGGCAACAGAAGGAGACTCCGTTACAAAGAAAAAAAAAAAAAGTTTATTTTATCATTCCTAATGTTTCATGAATGTTACTGGGGAATGTCTATTTGATTTTATCAAAAGGCTTTAAACATCTTTCAAAATAGTGTTACGGAATTTCTTATTTCTCTTTAAAATGTATTATAAATAATTATATTAATGTACCTCTGAATACTGAACTCTTCTTGCATTTTTAGAATAAATACACTTGGTAAGTGCATATCATTCTTTTAACATAATGATGCCTGTGATTCAATCATATTTACAAGAGTAATAATAAGGAAGCTGGTCTACAATTTTTGTTATTGTTACTTCGTACAGCCTTTCTAAAATTTGACAATATATTTATGCTAGCCTCTCAAAACATGAACTTTAAATAAGATAGAAAGTGTTCCCTGTTACTTTGTTTTAAAATTCTGAAACATTTTAAATCACTTGGTAATGATTTGTTTCTTGAGCTTCAGCACTTAACTATGAAGCCATCTGAATCTGTGTATTTTGCACAACTGAGGGTAAATCTAAGACAATCTTTTTTTATTTGCTTTATCTTGGCAATTCATTTAAGCCGGAAATTTTTCTTTTCCTGAAAAAACAAAGTGGTTCTTTCTTTTTCCAAGCAAATCACCAATTCTGTTGCAAGTATACATTCATAACAAGCACCACTGATTTTGAAAATGTATTACATACATATGGTACTATCTCCTTTAAATTTAATATTATACATTTACAAACTCTTTTGTTTAATCAGAAACAACAAAGCTTTGTTGATTTTACAAGTCTTTTCAAATATGGGGTATTTTTAATTCTATATATTTTGTATGTAAACAAGTCATTAATTTCTACTTTTAAATAATTATTCTCTTTTTATTAATTTATTTTGTTTTATAATGTTCATTTTCTAGCTTCTCGAGTTAAATGTTTAGATTACTTAATTTCAATCTTTCATATTTAAAAATGCTGCATTTACATTTTAAAAATCTCTCAGTAAACATCTGACCACATATTAGAATCCTGAATAATTATTTTCTGTGACTTGTTTTAAAGACAGTTCATAGTATAATTGATTTCCTCTTAAACCTAAAAGCCATTCACAAGTTTCTTTGTTTAATTTTAATTTCCAAGTAGTTCATATTTTTGGCCCTTGCCAATTTATAATTTTATTGCTCTTTAATTAGACAATAAAACTTGTAAGATATTTAACATTTGATATTTGAAATTTCCTTTACACATATGATCAAATTTCATAAACATTCCAAAAACGTTTCTGAAATAATATACAGTCTACATTTGTAGAGTATAACTTTCCAACCATGGAGACAAGGTCTTGCTCTGTCACCCAGGTCAGAGTGGAGTGCAATGGCCTCATCATAGCTTAGTATAACCTTGAACTTCTGGACTCAAGCAATCCGCCTGTCTCAGCCTAGCTAGGACCATAAGCATGCAACACTATGCCCAGCTCATTTTTTCATTAATTTGTAGAGATGGAGTCTTCCTATGTTGCCTAGTCTGTTGAACACCTGGCCTCAAGTGATCCTTCTCCTTCAGGGATTACAGGCATAAGCCACCAGGCCTGGTCTTGAAATAAATCTTAACTGAATGACAATAATCAAACCAGGGGTTCTCAAATGAACTTTTCCAAGTAAACATCATATACTATTAGAAGCCAGGTGGAAATATCAAAATGGGCCAGGGTGAAAACAGAAGTATCTTGTTCGAATGTTTTCATTTATTTTTAGTCATCATATTAACTTTATTTTACAATTAAAATGTTATTAAATGACCAGGTAAAAAGTTTATGGTTATCAAAGCATTGGTATGAGCTTAAAATTGTGGAAAATATTACATGATTTGTCTTGGATTTTTTTACCTAGTTCAATTCTGGGAGATGTATTAAAATTTCCCTGTCTGGTAATAGTTTCATTAATTTTTTCTTGAATGTTTACGCCTCCAATTCATCATAATGTGTGCTTTTCAGTGCACAAAAGTTTGATGCTATTATACCTTGTTTAATGGTGGATGTTTTTTGTAAAAATAGCCCTATATGCCATCTAATTATTTATTATTTGAAGTGTATTGTACTAATGGTATTGTTACCTGTTACCTTTTTATTTTTGGTGGTGGTTGTCATGGGAGGCTCTGTTATATTTGTCCACATCCATTCATTCCATGAGGTGGCAATCATTTTTGAACCAATGTCCAATCATGCCAAAAGCTGCAGATATAATAGTGAAAAACTTTCTAATCACATTGTGCCATTTTTTAAAAAAGTTTTCTTTTAAACAGCATGGAATTGGTTTATTCTTTTTAAGCTAATGTAAGAATGTTTTGTAATTTAAGATTTAATTTACCTACTTTAATTGTAACATATTTTGTGTATATATTTTTAAATTTACTTTTATTACATCTATGTCAGACATATACAATATATTTTGATATACATATACACAGTGAAATGATTACTACCATCAAACTACATTCTATCACTTATAGTTGTTTGTTTATATTTTCTCATTGTTTCATTCTTCCAAATTTTTACTCTACTATTAAAGCTTTCTGTTTCTTCTTATTTATTATTTTCCATTCTCTAGCCATTCAGGAGTTATTCATCTTACTTCTACTTCACTGTTGGTAATCTTTAAATACATAAGCATATGTAATTAATGTTTCTCCATCAATCTCAATAATTAAACTGTCTCTAAGAGCTCCCCCTTCAGGAACCAGGCTAGGCATTTACAAGCTTCTATGTCTTCAGTGATTCCCTTACACTACACAGCATTCACCACAACATACACACAGCACCTAGCTTCTCTTGAAATAAGCTAGAATTTACTTTTAGACAAAAATGATTGCATTATGGTCCTTGCAGTTGAGGATCCTTTCTTAACCATTTCATTAATATTTCATAACTTATATTATCAATAATAATTTAATTGTAATATATTTTATTGAACTCATTACTCTCAGGTTACCAAATTTGGCTATCAGGTCACTTGGGGAACTTATTAAAAATACAGACTACTGGGACTTATCTCAGGTTTACACTTTCATAATCTCTCACTTTGGACTCCAGGAATCAGCATTTAAAGTCTCCTTGGCAGAATTCCCTTGCTTGTTATCTTTTCATTTTTTGATATTAATGATTAACAAAAATAATAGATAATAACCAAAAAGTCCTAAGAGGTGTGAGATGAGATCTCATGGTGGTTTTGATTTGCATTTCCCTGATGAATACTAATGTTGAGGAAGGATGTGGTGAAAAGGGAACCCTTAAACATTGTTGATGGGGATATACGTTGATACTATGCATTATAATGAACATACCATTATGCAAAACAGTAAAGATTCCTCAAAAAGTTAAAACAGAACAGTCATATGACCCAGCAATTCCACTTCTGGGTATATATCCACAAGAAATAAAATAGCTCTCTCGAAGAGACAGTTGAACTTCCATGTTCATTACAGCATTATTCATAATAGCCCTGATACTGAAGAAATTGTGATACACACATCACAATTGTGGTATATATAAAATATAGCATATAATATTAATAGTAATATATAATAATATTCCACACAGCTGAACATTTTTCAGTCTTCAAAAAAAAATTCTGCCAGTTGCAACAACACCAATGAGTCTACAGGACATTATTATGCAAAGTGAAGTAAGCCAGGCACAGAAAGACAAATACTGCATGATCTCACTTATATGTGGAATCCAGAAGGGTTGAACTCATAGAAACAGAAAATAGAATGGTGGTTACCAGGGTACAGGTGTGGGGATAACAGGGAGGTTTTGGTCAAAGGGCACAAACTTTGAATAATTTCTGGATACCTAATGAATGAATGATTTCTGACCTAATGTATAGCATGGTGAATATAGTTAATAGTAATGTATTGTATACTTGAAATTTGCAAAAAGAGTATATCTTAAGTATTCTCACCACAACAAAAAAAAAGGTAATTATGTGAGGTGATGAAGATGTTAACTAACTTGATTGTGGTAATCATGCCACAATGTACACATATGTCAAAATAATCAAATTGTATATCTTAAATGTACGCAGTTTTTATTTTTCAATTATTCTTCAATAAAGCTGGCAAAAGAAAATGTCCTTAGGTGACTTTTTTTTTTTTTTTTTTTTAAGATGCAGTCTTGCTCTTGTCACCCAGGCGGGAGTGCAATGGCACAATCTCAGCTCACTGCAACCTCTGCTTCCTGGGTTCAAGGAATTCTCCTGCCTCAGCCTCCGGAGTAGCTGGGATTACAGGCGCCCACCACCGCACCCAGCTAATTTTTGTATTTTTAGTAGAGATGGGGTTTCACCATGTTGGCCAGGCTGGTCTCAAACTCCTGACGTCAGATGATCCACCTGCCTCGGCCTCCCAAAGTGCTGGGATGACAGGCGTGAGCCACCAGGCCTGGCCACCTTAGGTGATGTTAATGCAATCTGCCCAGGGCCAGTCTTGTAGCAGCATTTGTGACCCATATATCTTGCACCCCTTCTCATATTGTGACTTACTTGTGATACATTTTGACTCATTTTCATTTTGGCTACAGTACATCCTTAAGTCTCTCCCACTACCTCCTATTGTTTTATTTTGTTTTTTTTTAAACAGTACATTTGCAGAATACTTTGAGTCTTTTTATGTATCAAAATGCACATTTTTCCATCAAACATGAGCAAACTGTGTCTGGTGAGAGAATACTATGGTTGCAACCCCTTTTACTCACAGTTCTGAAAGGAATGTTGCATTGTCCACTAGCATTTTGTGTGGTAGATGAGAAACTGGATACAGTCAAATTCTCTTTTCCTTGAAGGTAACCAATACTTTTTCTGTGTCAACTTTTGTATACATTTTCTCCTTACCTTGGAATTCAAAATTTCATCATGGTATGTCTAAAAGATTTTATTTTCATTAATCTTCACCAGCCTGTGGTGAGTTCATTTAATGTGAAGGCTTTAAGAATTAGGTTCGGCTTAGAGGAAATAGTAATCTATTATTTCTCCTTCCTCACATCTGTTCTCTATTTCTAAAATTCCTATTATTAGCTATGAGATGAGCCCCAAAACCTATCCTATGTGTGTCATCTTCTCTCTTATAAAATCTCTTTTCTACTTACAGTTATGCAAATTTGGTCAGCCTTCCAATTAATTAATTTGGTTTCCAGTAGCATCCAGTAGCATCCATTCTGATATTCACTATCTCTACTAAAGGGTATACTTTTTGTTGTTCTTTTTTTCCTCAAGCAATCTCTCTTTCTTCTTTAATTGTGCTTTCCTTTTTTCTATTATTTCAATATTTTGGGGGGTACAGGTGGTGTTTTATTACATGGATAGTTCTTCAGTGGTGATTTCTGGGATTTTGGTGCACTCATCACCCAAGCAGTGTACACTGTACCCAACATGTAGTCTTTTATCCCCCATCTACCTCCCACCCTTTCCCCTGAATCCCCAAAGTCCATTTCATCATTCTTATACCTTTGCATCCTCATAGCTTAGCTCTCACTTTTAGTTCCTTAAGGAATCTCCATACCGTTTTCCATAGTGGTTGTGCTAGTTTATATTCTCACCAGCAGTGTAAACGTGTTACTTTTCACCACATTCATGCCAACATCTATTATTTTTTGACTTTTTAATAATAGTCATTCCGACTGGTGTGAGATGGTATCTCAGTGTGGTTTTATTTTGCATTTCCCTGATAACTAGTGATGTGAAGCATTTTTTCGTATGTTTGTTGGCTGTTCGTATATCTTCATTTGTGAATTGTCTGTTCACATCCTTTGTGCACTTTTTGATGGGATTATTAGGTTTTCTTCTTGAGTTCCTTGCAGATTCTGGATATTTTAGTCCTTTGTTGGATGCAGTTTGCAAATATTTTCTCCCATTCTGTGGGTTGTCTGTTTACTTGTTGATTATTTATTTTGCTGTGCAGAAGCTTTTTAGTTTAATTAGGTCTCATTTATTTATTTCGGTTTTTCTTGCATTTGCTTTTGGGTCCTTAGTCATGAATTATTTCCCTAAGCCAATGTCTAGAAGAGTTTTTCTGATTATCTTCTAGAATTTCTATGGTTTCATGTCTTATATTTAAGCCTCTGATGAATCTTGAGTTGATTTTTGTATAAGGTGAAAGATGAGGACCCAGCTTCATTCTTCTACATGTTGCTTGCCAGTTTTCCCTGCACCATTTATTGAATAAGGTGTCCTTTCCCCACTTTATGTTTTTGTATGCTTTGTGGAAGATCAGTTGGCTATGAGTATTTGGCTTTATTTCTGGGTTCCCTATTCTGTTCCATTGGTTTACTTGGCTATTTTTATACCAGTACCATGTTGATTTGGTAACTATAGCCTTGTAGTATAATTTGAGACAGGGTCTTGTTTTGTTGCTCAGGCTGGGGTGCAGTGGCATGATCTTCACTTACTGCAACTTCGGCCTCCTGGCTTCAAGCTAGCCTTCCACCTCAGCTTCCAGAGTAGCTGGGACTACACGTGTGCCCTACCACACCCAGCTAATTTTTGTATATTTTGCAGAGATGGGGTCTACCTGTGTTGCCCAGGCTGGCAAAAACTCCTGGACTCAAGTCACCCACCTGCCTCTGCTTCCCAAAGTGCTGGGATTACAGGCCTAAGCCACCACACCCAGCCCTGTTTTCTTATTGTTTCTTTTATTTGATAAATGTGATATCCTTCTGAGTTGGACAGAAAACTTCCATATAATTATTGTTCTCTCCTATATTCAACTTTAAATTTTCTCCAAACATTTGTGGTTATGGGCTTTGACAAGTGACATAGCCAGCAGAATAGCAACAGCATCTTTCTCCATTCCCTAAATTTGAATGACACATACTATTGAGTCAATAAACAGGTCAGAACAGCTCCCCCACATCTCTTTGCACAATGATAGCTCTGAAGACTCCTCAAGATTTGAGGTAGATGACTGGGGAGCCTTATGGGTTTTCCAGTTGTGGGACACAGTTTTCCTTCCTATATTATTTGATAGGTAGTTGGGAGAAAGAAAGATCAAAAACAAAACTAAAACAAAACAAAACCTGCTTAAATTGCCATCATGGTCTTATCCCCAAATTTATTGACAATAAAAGGATTCTGTTATCATTTAAAAACATGCATACATGTGCATATATGAGAACATGCATACATGTGCTGCATATATGAGAACATTCATAAGACATATTTTTTCAATAAATGGATAGAACTCTGAACAAAAACTACTTGATTCTTGATAGATGGAAACCTCATGTTGATAAACAAAAATGAGTAATTCAAGTACAAACATAGTTGAAATCACAATGTGCCGAAATGAATATAATGCATATAGGAAAACTACACTAAATTATGTGGTATTTTATTATCATTCACACCTACACTACATTTAGTTTGAAATTTGAATTCTCACTGAAAAAGAATAAAACTAAATAAAAAAAATTCTAAGATACAATTTTAACAGACATAAGATCAATTTAAAATGGCAGTGGTTTTACCTTAATTTGGGGATGCAAACATTCTAATCAATCAATTTATGTCAAAGAACTGAGACAGATTATCCCAGGTTTATTTTAAAAGAGATTAACTGAGTTGACCTAAGTAGTTTATCTGATTACTGTCATGGAAGAACACTGTGCCCATCAAAACAGCAAGATACAGGAATTCCTCAACTCTAACATACACAAACCTCACAATTCGTAACTACACTGGCTCCTAGTATTTGATGTTTTTACTACTTAACATATTTAAAGTATGTCTTCTGTCCTCATCATACTTAGAGTTATCTTTTCACCTCTCATTTCAATCAGTCTTTTTCCAGAACTCGGAACTCCTCTGTGCTTTATTTCACCCGGAAAAAATTATGATTATGGACCAGTCTTACTCCAACATTCATGATGACTGGAGTTCACGTCAAAAGTGGAGTCATTCTTGACACCTCTCTCTGCCTCCGCCAACACACCAGTCACACGCCAGGCTGGTTCCTTGTACCTCTTGTCTATTTCTCAGATGTCTCTCCGCCTCCACTGTCCCCACTCTATTACAAGCCATCCCTGACCCTGAGCAGTTCTCTCTGCTTCCTCTACTTGTTCTTCATGAAGCACTAAAATTATCTTTTTAAAAGAGCTGGTGATGATATTTTTCTGTGTATAGCCTTTCAATAACCTTCCACTTATTTTCTTATAATGCAGCCCAGAAAACTTACCATGGACTAAAAATTCATGTTCCAGCCCCTCCTTCCTTTCCATCCTTATCCTCCAGCATCCCCTTGCTTCAGCCACAATGACTTTCTATTCATCCCTAAAATTTCAATGATTTCCACTTCCTGTACCTCCTCAGATACTATCCCTTTAAAATAAAAAGAAATCTCCCCTAGGTCATGCCTAGCTAAGACTTACTTGTCTGAGAAGCCTCCATCTTTGACTCCCCTCTTTTACTCACTCATAATATTCACTTTAACCACTGAACACAACCATAAGTAAACAAAAGTATGATTAGTTATTTAGCTTCTATTCTCCCAACTCAGAACATAAGCTCCAGGCAAAAGGGATTATGCCTTCTTGTTCATCCTGTATCCTAAGGATCTGGTAGAGCTTTGTGTACAGAAGGAAGGTGTTCAATACATATTGATTGAATTTAGGAACCAAATGTGACGAACGGAAATCAAGGGGAGCTGCAAACTTAATAATACACACCCATATACATTCCTGAGCCACCTGAGAGACACTCAACAAATGACAACAGATATCAAGCCCTTGCTGAGGAAGTTTAAGAGACCCCTTCTTTGATTTGGAAACATTGTTAGAGCTGTGTGATGATACAAACATAAACAGGTGATCAGAGTGATGATTATGAGAGATGCAGCAATAACAGTAACAACTTGCTGAGAGCTTACTGGTGTTAGATGTCATGCAGTTGATGTGGAATCTGTCACTTATT
Source organism: Papio anubis (assembly GCF_008728515.1). Lineage (NCBI taxonomy): Eukaryota > Metazoa > Chordata > Mammalia > Primates > Cercopithecidae > Papio > Papio anubis. Next base: position 62,767,851 of record NC_044977.1, read on the forward strand.
CCACATCATAAATAACAGTGAGCAGTATTATAATCTCCATTTTAAAAATGTTCACACTGAGACTCAGAAAAGTTATTTGGCTTGCCTGAAGTCATAGCAAGATAACTAATATAAGGCCATCCAGGACATGAAGTTTTGTCTGACTCTGGATCCTTATAGCTCTTAACCAGTATACAAGACTCTCTCCTCATTTTGCCACCAGCTTATGTTTGACCTTGGCCAAGAGACCTCTCCTACTTAGTTCACAATTGCTTTTTCAGTAAAACGATGGTTTTAGTCCAGGTGACCGCCAAACTGCCTTCCACCTCCAACATTCAAAAGAATGCATATTTATAGAGTCATAAAAGGATCACAGTGAGATTGACATTCAATGATGAAAAATTTAAAATTATAATTTAGTAACATGTTCTTCCCAGTCTACTTTAGCTTTTCCATAAGCAAATCAGGAAACTATGCATTTGACTAAACTATTATCTCTCAAGCCATTTTATTAATACAGGCATAAGAAATTAGGAAGACAGAGAGGAAACACAAAGCAAAGAAAAAGAATTTGGGTGAGTTTTGAAGTCCAATAACAAGAGAAAAGAAACAGTCATTTTCTAATTTGCAAATTACATAACCAGCCAAAGCAGGTGGTCCAAGGTTAAACAGAAATGAGGGCAAGGTTTGTTAAAGGATTAAACTAAATGTTTAAAAACAACAACGACACAAAAAACAGAAAACAAAAAACAAAAAACAACAACAACAAAAAAAAAACGAACTGTATCAAATTGACCTTCTTATTCAGATAAAAAATGATTGTGGGACAAACGTAATCCATTCAAACATAACTTTAAAAATAAAACAAGATGTGTTAATGGCTGCTTATATATCTCATATTCTATAAATCATCTGCAAAAAAAAAATACGGCCCACCTCACACAGTAAGATGCTGCAATAGTCCTCAGGGAAAGCAGTGAAGGGGAATGCTCAAAATGCTTGATAGACAGATAATCCATTTAATGTAAAATCTCCAGGGCAGGAAAATGAGATACCTTTCACGGCAACTATCTCAAAGCCAACCTTCTGGTGCCTTTTGTATCCTTTCCCAATGCTCAGAGACCCCTGCAATTATTTCCCAATGTTCAGGTTGAACTGGCTTTTTTTTTTTTTTTTTTTGAGACGGAGTCTCGCTCTGTCGCCCAGGCTGGAGTGCAGTGGCGCGATCTCGGCTCACTGCAAGCTCCGCCTCCCGGGTTCAGGCCATTCTCCTGCCTCAGCCTCCTCAGTAGCTGGGACTACAGTCGCCCACCACCACGCCCGGCTAATTTTTTGTATTTTTAGTAGAGACGGGGTTGAACTGGCTTTTGTGTCACTTTTTGAAAAGCTTGAAAAAGTACACGATATAGGTCAGAATAAGTAGATAATTTATGCCTAACAATTTGTATTCTGTTTTGATATTGTTAAAATATTAAGAAAGTTCATAAGGAAGAGTCTGGGGCACAGATATAAGGTTCAGGGATATGTTGGGGCTTATTATTTTCTTTTAAAAATGCAAAAAATATTTAAGAGAGCAATGTGTTCATACGGAAAAGGGAAAGATTCTGGTAAAAAGTATACAGTATAATTCTGGAGCATCAGTCTTATACAACTCTCTCTCAGATCAGATCCCGTCTTGTGCTAAGAGAGTCAAGGTGCTCCAGGAAGAAGTTATAGGCTTGACACCAAGAGGTCTGATTTGTTCTGAGCCTTCATCTTTACCCCACTTGCTGCCTCTCAGGATTTCAACTTCATACACTAGAGCTCAGAGATTGTAAAATGAAAGCCTGTGAGTCAAATCTGGCTCACAGGTATGTCCTGTCTAGCCCACCAACGATGCCTACACTGACTATGCTTTAAAAAGAATGTTGAATTTGTTGCCAACATTTTTAAAGCTGGAGATTTCACTCTTCCGAAAACAAAACAAACAAAACAAAACAAATGAGGAGTAACAGATTCCACGCTTTTCTGCAGAAATTGAAGATCTAGAAACAATGGGTTCTCTTTCCCAAATGCCAAGAGTGAGTTAATGCTCACCAGCAGTGCGTGCCGCATGTTTTCTGGACTTTTTCTACGTAGGCTCAAAAACTCATCTATTCTGTGACTACTCTAATTCTCACATTTAGGAAACCTGCTGCTGTTTATGAATGCTGCTGATGTGGACATATTCACTTCCTTGTATCAGTGAGGATTCACTCCATTTCATCTAGGTTCTTTTCAGATGTGGAAGAGGAAACAATAAGAGAACAACCTGCCCAACCATTTTCATCTAAGGGGTAAGCATTTTACAATGGTTGTCTTTATTGCAGCAGCTGAATGTGTCCCCCATAATTATTTTACCAGTGTTTGAGACCACAACCACATTCATGTGGTAAGAAATTGTTAAATCAAAGCTTTTATTTCTTAATTATCAATGAAATATATTTTATGAAACATGGGGTATGTTTGTACTGAAATAATGATGGACAAATAATGAAGGATGGTAAACTTTTGGAAACATATCTAAACTTCTTACATTAATACTTCAGGGGAAAAAATTCTCCCTTTGTAAATCATTTGTTACAAGTTTCTTTTTATTTCTGGAACATAAAATTTGATCTGTCACTTTGCCACCCTGTCCTATTTACCAGGGCTTAAAAGGCCCTTCACACATTTTCATTTCCCATATATGCAGCATATGCAAAATTAAAGAACATTATGTATGAAATCCTGGCAGCTTCTATTAAATTGAATTAAAAAATTTGTAATTTAGGGTTTGAGGTTGAGGCTCCACTCTAATTTCATGATTAATGAAATTGTCCTTCCTAATTTGGGGTTCTTTTCATTCATTTTGATAGATTTCTGAGAATGATTTTGTGTGTGTGTCAATTTATCCATGTTTCTTAAATGAAAACAATGATTTATTTGATACCGACGTGTGAAAGACTATTAATTTCTAAGAAAATTCAAAGAGAAAATTGTGAAGTCAGGAACAAAATCAAGATAAACTGAAAACATTCATTCAAAACTATAACTTAGTGATGAGAATTTGAAATTAGTATAGAGTATAAAAGTTACATTTATTGAACACCTCCTCTAGACCAGTATTGTTTTAAGTCATCTCATAGGACATTTTACTTGATTTTCACAAAAGCACATTTTTATAGATGAGAAAATACATTCATATCTTAGCTTGTTCAAAGTCATCCAGATAGTAACAGTAAAGTGAGATTTTGAACTCGAAAACTATTTCAAAGTTTTTTTCGTTTTTTCACGTCTACTTTCCTGTAACAGCTTAAGTCTCCATTGACTCCAGGAACTCCTTCCCTAAGCCATCTTTTCCTCAGATAGTTCTGAATAATCCCATACAGTTTTGCCAACTCTCTTCTCACTACCCCCATAAACACATGTACACTAGACTTCCCCACCTGTCTCATTTCTCGTCGGAGTGCACACCTCCTCCCTCTACCTCCACACCGCATATCTTTAAAATCCTCCTCCTCTAAGAAGCCATCACTCATCAATCTCAACCCAGTCTCACATTTATTATCCACTAGGTCTTATGTAATCTCATTATATTAATGTGTGCTTACTTCATTTATTTTACTTTTAAATATCTTCTTCCATTTTTAAATGTGTAAGACAGAAATTTCAGAACAGGAACCAGAGCTTCTCTTTCTTTAGTCAAGACACATTAGACTCGATGACACACATATCTCAAAATGAAATCTGTTTGGTAAACCGACGAAACAGAAGTGCAAGGAGGCAGGCAAAAAGAAAAGGAAGAAGGTCATTAGGAAAACTGGAAGGAAGAGGTACAGACATGCAGATGAGAAATATTCATGATCCCAAAACGGTTCCCAGAGACAAAATAAGCATCCCAGAGGGTCAGACTTCCCTTTCCCCAAATAGCCAGGAATATCCCTAGCAAGCCATAGCTCTTAGTAATCTCATAAGGAGTGATTGGATCATGGTCTCTTAATACACATCATCCTTCTTCATGGTGTCTTTCAACTGCAGAACTACCAAAACTGGGGCCAGAAGATTCACATATTCCTATCCTAACTCTGCCCAGACTTAATGCTATGTTGGTGAATAACTTGCCTTCTCTCTGCCTCCATCTCATCTCTAAAACATTTACCGAGGGTCTACAATGGATCTTACAGACCTATGCAAACAAATGCCTCTCCAAATCGGGCTTCATGTACAGTTGTATTTCTCATTTTTCCGATTTATCTCTTGATGTCCCACATGCATAATGGACAGGAAGTCTACCGAGGACATCCACACCAGGGAGTAGACAGAAATCCGATCACTGCCATTGCTTATCGCTGCCACACGGTGGCGCTACTTAAGGACGCTGCTGAGGAAGGCGCTGGACAATGAACTCTACTGTATACAGGTTTTTGCACAGACCCCACATGGCCTATGAAGAGCAATTTCACTTCCTGAATGCTAAGCTCATCGAAGACGCCCAGCATTTGGGCTTCCAAGGTTCCCATGGTTCCGTTTTTTGAATCCCACAAATAGCCACCTCCTAAGTCCCCAGCTGGTTATGGAAGCACTGAGACAGGAATGGCTCCGGCACCTATTATCTCTCCAAAACTTCATTTCTTTTCCCTCAAAGATACTAAGCATTTTTGCTTTTCACCCTGATTATACCCCTTCTGAAGCAGCGATGCCATTGGCCTGCCCTCAGGGGAAAATCTCACATAAATGATTCTAAGGGGAGTGATTCTGAACTCTCTTACTGGAGAAGAGAAAAAGCAACCCGAGCTAACCACCCCCTCATCTATAAAACAATGTATGAACCATGTTAAATGTTTTGATGGAAAAGCAAAGGTGCTATAACAACACAGTCGAGGGAATCCTCCTGTAGGCTGGAGGGTCAAGAAGGTGGTGCTTTCTGAGGAAATGGCATCTATTCTGAGATCTTAAGGATGAACAGGAATCATTTGGAGGCATTTCACATAAAATGCACCACAGTTCAAAGACTCTGGTGCAGACAAAAGCTAGTTCTGTTGGAGGAAGCAAAAGACCAGTGTGGTTTCACAGTAGAGAGCACGGGGAGAGTGAGAAGATGAACCCAATCTGGAGGTCCAGATCACGTGGCGCTTGGCTAGCATGGTCACCAAGACCCTTCTCGATCACTGTTTTAGGATTCAGTGCCCACTGGCGACATCACTGAAATACTTAATTCACTTAAAACACTTAATTCACTTAAAAACAGTTTTCAGTCAAGTCAGGCAAAAGAAAAACAGCTGTGTTCAAAAAAGAAAAAGAGCTGTGTTCTATAATACATAGATTGTTGTAGGTGCCCTCTGTTCTTATCCCCAATCTGCTGAGGAGCTGCTCCTGGGGGACTCCAATGTCTCCGATCTCACCAAAGTCACCTCCCAGGTACGGATAATCTGTGTTCACATGTCCTGTGGCACCAGGTGTCCCACACCCCCATAAAAGAGCCTCTGCAATCAGAAGGTAAGAGGTCAGGTAATTGAGTCAAATTTTCATTGCTGCACAGGAATTAATTAATGCAGGCAGGTAAGCACTGGAATAGAGAGAGACAGAGATGGGGAAATTAGGTTTAAAATTAGCTTTCTGAACATAATCAGAAGATTATGTATAAGGTTTACTGTATTATGATCCCAAGCTTTTTCTGAAAACAAATCTTTCGGGGAAAAATAGTTAAATTAAAATGGCAAGATGCCAAAGTCTAGGTCACAAAAACACTTAACAAATTTTGAAAGGTATCTGAAGGAGATGGATGATGGGAGAGGTTTTTTGTTATTGTCAGATTTAGGACACTGGTGTTTTTCTGCCATCTATCAAATCTATTTACCATGAGCAGGACTTTTTTCCTCCGGGCAGGCCCATACAGATAGAGATTCTAGTGATTTCATTTCCTCCGTATTTCTGGTACTTTTGTGGATCACACAGAGGATGATTAAATGGCTTTTCTGTATTGTTTGTTAAATTTGACTCTTCCCACGAATTGGGGGTGGTTCCCATGGGAACCTCTGAACGTGGAATAAGAGCAAAACAGATCGCAGACAATCATTCAAGTCTCTATTGAAAGCACACTTGGCAAAATACTTTATTCACTATTTCTGTAGAAGCAATTCTCTATACATATAAATCTGAGATCTAAGGAAGTAAAAGTCTGTTTTGCCGTTGTTGTTTAATGCTTATCCCAACTAAAGATCTTAGTACTGATTCCACTTTTTCAAAAAGTTATTTTGCACACAGATTCAGACAAGGATATTATGCCAGAAACCATCTCTAATGTCACTTGAGCAAAATACGCCACTGTAGATTGAATGGTCCAGGATGGAAGAGAATATATTTTTGGAAAGGAGAAAAATTGCCATATCCTTTTTCTTTTTTTTTTTTTTTTTTTTTTTTTTGAGACAGTCTCACTCTGTCACCCAGGCTGGAGTGCAGAGGCACAACTGGCTCACTGCAAGCTTTGCTTCCTGGGCTCAAGCAATTCTCCTGCCTCAGCTTCCCGAGTAGCTGAGGATTACAGGCGCCCACCACCACACCCGGCTAATGTTCGTGTTTTTTGTAGAGACGGGGGTTTCACCATGTTGGCCAGGCTGGTCCCGAACTCTTGGCCTCAAGTGATCCTCCCGCCTTTATCCATTGTATCATAGACAACAGGAATTATTTCAAAAAATAACAGAATATAAATGTTAATACATTAACCAACATATATTGCTTCAAACAAGTATGATTTACATAAGGTAGAGCTAAAGAGAAGTTACAAAAATAATTCTCATATACACTTGTGATTTTTCATTTGATCACAAAAACTTTTTTAAGTTCCTTAAGCTAAAGATCCCACACTGCTGTCTACCTAATACCATCACCACTATGTGAAATTTACACATGACTTTCCACATTTCCGGGGCTACAGCTGAAGCCAACACACTCTCTCACCTAGGAAACAGAAATAGCCTCATAACTGTTCTGCTCTCTTTCACCCCAGATACTTCTCTATATAGCAGCCAGAGCAATATCTAAAAGACAAATAGATCATTATTTAAACACTTCAACTACCTCCTACTTCAGAATAAAGTACACTTTTACTATGGTTTAGCACTCCCTTTGTGAGGGGGCAATTGTTTAATTGCATTTCTATCTCCTTCCCACAAACTCCTCAAAAAGTTACTTTGCTCTCTATCTCCAATTGCTCTCTGCCGATATTCATATTTAAAATCACTCTAATCAGGTTTGCACCTCCAACACTCCCATAAAACTGTATTTATGAAAGTCAAGAATTATCCCAAAGTTACCACATCTAACGACCAATTGTTGGCAGTTGCCTTTGACATCGTTTGTCACTTCCTCTTCCTAGATACTGTTTTCATCCATTTAGTTTGTAGGGCATTTTCCTTCTTCCTCGTGGGTTGCTCCTCTTCTTCCAGACATTGTAACGATGTAGTAATGCTATCTTCGGTCACCCCCTCTACTACATTCACTCCCATGGTGATCTCATTTGCCTTGAGGTTTTAAATACCATTGGTATGCCAATAACTCTTACATTTCTGTCTCCATTCAAGACTTCTTCTCAACTCCAGACTCTTATATCCAACTCCCTATTTCACTTCATTCCCTGGATTCTCTATTATTGAGCTATTGTCACAAAACGTCTGCATAACAGACCACCTCCAAATTCATTGACTTACAACAGTAGCTATTAATGCTCCTGAATCCGTAGGGTCTGGTAAAATCTAAAGCAGGCTCCACGGGCAGCCCTCCTTCCAACTGTGGGATGAGTTGGGCTTAGCTAGGGTGGCTCTGTGTCACTTGCATTCACTTGGTGTCCAGGCTAAGAGGGCAAAGGCTGCCCCAGGAAAGCTCTTCTCATGATAATGACTGAATCACAAAAGGCTGAGCCTGACCTGTGAGTACATTTCAGTCCCCTTCTTCTGTCTCACTTCGACATGACCCACCGGCCAGAGCCAGTCATACTGCCAAGCCTAACTCAGGAAAGCAGATACAGAAGTATGCCCTGGGAACAGTGGGTGTCTCCCACTTTACACAGCCACTCCTCACCCCATCCAGTCCTGTTCCAGCACTAGTCTTTCCCATCTCAATCTTCTATTTTTTCAGGACAAAACACTTGGCATCACATCCTGGATTCTTCTTTCTCTCATACTTCACTTCTGAAGCCTTCTAAATATATTCAGAATCTGGCAAAGTCCCATCATCTCTACCATGCCCCTGTAAGAGCTACCGGAGTGTGGCTCATGGCTTATTCCATTATTCTGCAAACAAGTCACCCTGCTCCTAACTTGGCTCCACCCCTCCCCAGTCTATGCACCCCAAAGCCACCTACCAGACGGCACCTCATATCAATCAAACTGAAGTCCTGACAGTGGTTTATAAAGACTGGCCTGATGCCACCTCTAATCACTTCTCTAACCTCTTCTCCCACCTCACTCATCTCACTCACTCTGTTCCAGTTATAGAGGCTTTCTTGAGGCTCTTTGAACAAGCCAGGCCTACTACTACCTTATGACTTTTGTACTAGCTCTTACCTGTACCTGGTAATTCCTTCTCCCACATGCCCATCTGACAAACTCACCCTGTCTCCTTCAATATTTTGTTTAAATGCCACCTGCTCTGTGAGACTTACCTTGACCTCACTATTTTACACTGAAACCCACTCACTCCTGCACTCCTACCTCCCTGCTTACACACACTTTTTTGTAACACTGATCAGTTAATATTGTACATAATTTACTTAGAAAAGATCATGCATTATTGTCTTAGTCTGTTGCTGATAACAAAATAAACTGAAACTGGGTAATTTATAAAGAAAATACATTTATTTCTTACAGTTATGGAGGCTGAAAACAGAGAGGCCACATCTGGTAGGGGCGTTCTTGCTGGTGGGGACTCTCAGCAGGGTCCCAAGGTGGCACAGGGTGTCACATGGCTGAGTGTCCTAGCTCAGGTCTCTTTTCCTTTTCTTACAAAGCCACCAGTCCCACTTTCATGACAACTCATTAGTCCATTAAGTCATTAATCCATTAATCCATGAGTGGATGAATCCATTCTTGAGGGCAGATCCCTCAGGGTCCAATCACCTCTTAAAGGCCCCACTTCTCAATTCTGCTACATTGGGGATTAAATTTAAACATGAGTTTTGGAGAGGACAACTATGCAAAACATTGCAAATATGTTGGCTGATGTATCCCAAGAACCTTGGATAGCACCTGGAACATAGATGGCTACAAAAATGTATTCAGTCATTTATCCCCTTTCTCAGCCAGACTGAGCTTGTTTTGGCCCCAGAGCCCTGGCCCATGCTGTTCCTTCTGCCTGGATACTTCTTTGTTCAGACAGTCTCTTAGCTGCCTCCCTGTCAGCATTTAAATCTCTGTCCACATACCACTTCCTCATAGACATTTCGTCCTTCTTGCCTCTTAGTCTCATTTTCCTATTCATCGTTTTCTTCATGCTTCCACATAGTCAAAAATATTTACTTGTTGGCCAAGAGAGGTGGCTCATGCCTGTAATCCCGGCACTTTGGGAGGCTGAGGTGGGCAGATCACTTGAAGTCAGGAGTTTCAGACCAGCCTGGCCAACATGGCAGAACCCCGTCTCTACTAAAAATACAAAAATTAGCCATCTAAAAAAATATATTACTTGCTTACTAGCTATTGTCTGTCTTCTCCTATGGGGTCCATGAGAACACGGAATTTGTCCATTTTGCTCATCCCTGTATCCTCAACTTACTTATGATAGTTCCCAGTGGACCAGTAGGAACTCAAAAAGTATCTTCTAAATAAATAAACATCCTCCCCAAAAGAGAAAGCAAACAAATCTTGTCCTCCTAATGTGGAAGAAAAATGGTAATTGCATTGAAGGGAGGGCAAGCTTTAAGAAATTAAACAGAGTGAACATGAGTTTTGTGGTTAAACAGAATGTTCTCCAGTTTAGTCATCCTTAAAAGCTGCAGGAGAGTGCCCTGCTCTTCCAAGATAACATGCTTGAGAATGACTTTAAGAGTAAAACCAAGAAAAATAATCTTCTGGTGCTCATTTTAGGTTGAGTAATTTCCTCAATAAGAAAACATGCATAAAATGAACAAGCAAGTTATCTGATGTTTCAAATGATTAAGTGCAAGCTGAGATAGCTTTGAAGTAGCTGCTACAGAATCCCCACGGGAGGATCTGTAGACAAATAATCAGCCTGGCCCATAGAAATAGATTTCTCCAACAAGGGGGAAAAAAATGGAAAAACATATGTCTTACAACTGGTACAGATACTTACAGTTTCAAATATCCCAAAAAATTGCAAAGAAAAAAAGAAATATTAATTTTCCAAGAATGTTCAGAAGTCTATTTATATTAAAAAATAAGTTGGTTTAGGATATATTACAATTAATAAACAACTAATATTTAGCTGACATTTTTATTTTTTTACTTATTAAAAACACTGTTATAGATGCTTTATACGGATTTAACAGTGTTCTATGAAGTAAATGATCTATCACTATATTAGAAATGATGAAACAGAAGCAGAAATAATTGAGGCAACTTAGCTCTAGAGCATATGCTCTTAACCTCTGTGGTAAATGCTTCTTAAAGGATAACATCAGTTTACTGAATGCTCACAATGTGTCAAGTAGGTTGCTAAGCATTTTGTAGAATATCACATTTTAAATGTATATGAATAAACCTAATCATTACATTTAAACTGTAACCTTGCATATATTCAGCTTACTTGGTAACACAGCAAAAAAAAAAAAAAAGCTATGCCCACCCCATTCCCTGTTGAATTTGCATTGAAACTCAAAGGTCTGCCCGACAACCTTGTAGAAATAATTTTTGGTTATTTCACCAGCATGAGTCAGGCTTCTGGTTATGTTATCAGCATGAGGAAGTGAAAATACACAAGTCAATTATACAACCTGCAACTACACAACCTGTAGTTGCACAACCTACTACTACACAACCTGGTTATTGTCTTTATACTAAACATTAAATTAATTTTATGTCACAGGGAAAAGTCATTGCATCAAATCATATAAATGTAAACATCACTATTCTTAAAAACTGCAAGCTTCATAGCATTTATAAATACAGATTAAAAAATTACACATGACCTAGAGTAGTATCTACATAGCATGCTGTTTTAAAAACATCAAATAGTGTTACAGAATGTCAAGCAATATTTCCTGTGGCCTGAGGGAATGCAATTTTCTAACTATGAAGGTCTCCATCTTCAGCATATAAACCTGAAGGTGCTTTTAGGGGACAGCAGTAAAAATGTGAGCTAGTGGGGCCTCTGAAGTATGCATTCATCTCAAATTGACAATTTATGGTCAGTAACATACTTCTCAATGTATCTCTCTACAGACTAAAAGTTGCCATTGAACTTACCCTCATATAAATGTGCTCTGCATGAAAACAGACAAATAGAAGTGTGTACCCCTTAGAACAAAATAAAACCACTGCGTATGATCATGGGATTTCTACAATTCCACTACTTGACCAAATCTGAAGGCCACCAGAAGGCAGACGGAGCATTTCTGAAATGATATAATAACCTAATAGCTGACCCAAAAGTTTCACACACTGGGAAATTTGCCTGATTCACTGATATCACACACACAAAAAACCTCTCAGATTAGAGCAGAATCAACAAAATATATAAAACTTGATACAAGTAAAGAAAGTTTATAATACTTCAGTGTTTGAAATTACAGTAAGAGAATTAATGGATTTACTACATACACACACACACACACACACACACACACACACAGAGTCACGGCAGAAAGGGGATGTAACGTTCAATTGACATCCAAAGGTAATTCCGCTAAATGTTAAAAAGTATTAAATATACATTTCACAGAAAATTACATTTGTCCTTGACTTTTGCTTGTCTCTGATCCACATTATTAACACATCATAATACAATATAATACAATATAAATGCCACACATTGGAACTGTCCCAAGGCATCTAGTTATATGGAAGGAGGGACGCATTAACATTCACCGACTCATTTAATTTCGTCATCTGATAATTATTAAGTCCATTTATCAAGCCTCATAAGATTTACACAAACTGGGTAATTTTACCCTACTGTCACAGCCCAAGAAACAGTGTACATTTAAAACCAGAAGTTAGAAAATTACAGTTAGACCTACTAATATGTTTTTCTTTTTTTTCTTTTTTTTTTTTTTTTTTTTGAGAAAGAGTCTCGCTCTGTCACCCAGGCTGGAGTGCAGTGGTGCAATCTCAACTCACTGCAACCTCCACCTTCTGAGCTCAAGTGATTTCTACCCCAGCCATCTGAGCAGCTGGGACTACAGGCACACACCACCAAGTCCGTCTAAGTTTTTAAAATTTTCTGTAGAAACAGGGTACTCCTATAATGCCCAGGCTACTCTCAAACTCCTGGGCTCAAGCGACCCTCTCACCTAGGCCTCCCAAAGTGCTGAGATTATGGGAGCGAGCCACTGTGCCTGGTCTTACTGTTTTCCTGAATAATCTTATCTGAATGTGTCCAGCTTCCATAGCCCAAGAAGCAGCGTATGTTTAAGGTGAAATCTGCAGAATTGCAATCAGTCCCACTACTATTTTCTGAATTATCATTAGAGATAAAGTCCCACCACCAATCAACCATATGGGAGCCATGAAATAATTCCAACTTGAGACACACGATACATGCCTTAAGATAAGAAGAAAAACAGCACTAGGAGCCAGCTTTAGAGAAATCAATATCAATAGAAGTAATGTGGGAGTGAAAGAGAATCAATTAGAAGAGTCACAATGAAACAGACAAGGAATTTGAAAACAGGAGAGGAGTTTTTAATGAGGACAGATGGACTGGGAGAAAAGTCTTCTAGGTAGAAGATACAACACAAGGAAAGACACAGAGCCTGGAAATTGTGAGATCCATTTGGGAAAAGGCCATCTTGTTTGATCAGAGCAGTAAGTATGAAATACAGAGAGGACACTGAAAGGAAGCACATCTCCAAAGGGAGACTAGAATTGTGTCATAAAGACCTCAATTCAGGCTGAGGAGCCTGTGACTAATTTGAAAGATAATGGTGAGCCAGTGAAGCCTGTTGAGATGGGAAATAATGGGATTGAAGCATTGACTGAGAAAGACCTCACTGGCACCTCTACAAAAAATGGGCGAGGAAGGTTAAACAGTGGAGGACTGGAAAGGGGGAAATATGTGTTGGAAGATGTTACCATAGGTGGTCATAAAAAATAATTAACAAATAAAAGTCATTTCCATTTATGATACATAAAAATTAATGAGCCCCTAGCTTCTGGTCTGGCTTCTAGAGTACTTAATGTTGGTCTGTTAAAATTACTGCAATTTTTTTTTTTTTTTTTTTTTTGCTAGTGTTAATTTGTTAATTTGCTTTTATTTTTTAGTCCAAGATATGAAGAACACACATGGTTAAAATCAGAAATAGCATGAAAATCCAAACTAAAGGGCTGGAATGCTCCTCTGATGTATGCTGAGGGTAGAAAAATAATAGTAATTAAAAAATAAAGTGCTGGAATACTTAAACAATTAGACATTTTCCATAGTACTACGGAATGAGGCCAGGCGCAGTGGCTCACTCCCGTAATCCCAGCACTTTGGGAGGCCGATCACGAGGTCAAGAGATCGAGACCATCCTGGTCAACATGATGAAACCCCATCTCTGCTAAAAATACAAAAATTAGCTGGGCATGGTGGTGAGTGCCTATAGTTCCAGCTACTCGGGAAGCTGAGGCAGGAGAATCGCTTGAACCTGGGAGGCAGAGGTTGCAGTGAGCCAAGATCGCGACTGCACTCCAGCCTGGGTGACAGAGTAAGCCTCCATCTCAAAAAACAAAACAAAACAACAACAACAAAAGAAAAACTGTGGAATGAAGTGTGAGCTCTAAAAACAAAAGAAAGGGATATTTACTAATTATCTGCTAGGTACCAGGCTTTACAACTTCCCTGAGAAGTATTGTTAGTCACCATTTTACAGATAAGGTGACATATAACTAACATATATCAGGGAAGGGACCAGACCTCTCTGGCTGAAAAGTCATATCATCTTTTTTTTCCACCACACTACATTTGAACAAATGATAAACTGCAGGCTATAACCATTAGGGAGTTAGGAAATCAATATTGTGGGTCATGACCAGTATATAATTTACAATAGGATAAAATGTAAAATATCAAGTGAGCACTGATTATAATAAGGGTAACTAATATTTTATGAACTGTTAGTTTCATATATATGTGTTTGCATGTGTGCATTTACTGGAACAGGATATAAAATATATTTACTATTTTAGAGAAGAGCAAAACAAATTGGAAATCTACTATATAGATACTATATACATAGATATTATTGTAGACAGTAATATCTATCTACAACATATAGATATTGCTCAGGTTACCTTTAGAAATAAATTTTAGTCTAATCAAAAATACTTCAATCCGTAGTAGCTAAAAAAAAAAAATACTAACAGCAGTTACTCTAGGTTTAGCATATGATGACAGAATTAATAAAATAGTCAATTAAATTATTCACTAAAGCTACAGTAAACAAAAATCAATAATTAACATCAACAGAAGTCTTAGTTTCCTATGTACTCCTCAGATATAGATGAAAATATTATTTTAAAAATAAAATAAATATAAATTAAAATAATGTAGCAATTTTACCTGTTTTCCAAATGATTTCTAAATTTATGTAGCTATTTTCTTAAAATGGTTAATTATCAATTCTCAAATAAAAGTATTAAAGATTAAAAAACAAAACTAATGGCAAGACTTCATTTAAAAAAAAAAATAAGAAGCATGATTCCAGTGTACTAATTACAGCATCCTGAGTTTGTTTTCTAGTCTATTATGCTAGGTTATGTGACCTTTGTCAAATTACTTAAGGCTTCTAATCCCCAAATATTCTTATATTAAAAGTGGGAATGATAATAATAACATATTTCATAAGGTAGATAAGGAGAAACCCTATGTAAAGTGCTGAGCAAGAATGCCAAGCTCTTAGAAAATGTTCAACAAATAGGATTGAAATTTTATTTCATGTATAATGCTCGGCATGATTAATTTATGCCAAAAGCCAATTGTTGCTGCCAGTAAATTTCATAATTAAACTGAATGTGAGGCGGAATTGTAAAAGCTAAAGTTTGAGGATATTTCACCTTATTCCCGATTTTTCTCAATCTGCCAGTCCTTTCTTGTCTTCTTGCTCTCTGTGAACTTAAAAAAATTAAAAGCTCAGTCTCACTTTGCTGCACTATTATGTTTTGTATGATTATTTCCAAGCCTCTAACTGGCAAAGCCTTGATTCTCAGTCCTGAAGGATTAACGGTAGCACAGGGAGTGCAGAGAGATGCAATGTGACAAGGCCAGAGTTGCTAGGCCTGCAACATGACCAACGGTAGCTTAAAATTCCCTAAATGGGTTCAGATCACTGTGGTATGATAAATGTGTGGACTGCTTTATAAAGAATCACGTAACAGTGATTTATTTCTGGGGGGGAACAAAATGCCAACAGAATTAATTTGATGAAGTGACAAGAGAACACAGACTTTAGTTGTGGGTCACAAACGCTCTTCATCTTTCTGCTACTATATTTCCAAATGAGCAAAGGAATTGTGAAGTTGAAAACCACTCTCTTTGGGGAGAAAATTATGAATAAGAAGCCCAGAGCACCAGAGAGAACCTCCACCTGAACATCCACTCTCTTGAGACCACCTCCCTCCAATATTGTTTTCATCAGCAGTGCTTTCCTAGGGGGGAGAAAATGACGTATATCATGGTACAAAACCCTTATTGTGGTATCCGATCTTCCCTGCACATATATTCTTATTTATGTCAGTAAAATAAATCCAACATGAACAGGATGGCTTCGATGTTGAGAAATCCCTCCTGAGAAACTCTGGGCAGATTTTTCTCCCTTAAGAAGCTTAGAGCTGATATGGCTTTGATAGATACAATTCCAATTTTTGATTTAATTCAATAAACTTAATTGAGAACTTGCTATGTGCTGGGCACTGGTTTATCTTTGAGTTCTCAATTCCAGGTTTAAGAATAATTATTAACATTAGGATGTGGGGTCAGAGGGATGAGTACAATACAAGTCATGTCCTTAGTAATCCATGTCACTGTGTAGGCAGAGTTGAATTAACTACTATAGTTAGGCGAGTGTCACATGCAACCCTTTCAATGATCCTTTGCCACCCATCCCTGAACCCCTTGATCTGCGTGTCCAGCCAAGGTTGATGATCCTTCCACAATAAGAACAATTCTTCACTCTAGTGCGTGTCTTTCCCTTTTAGAAACTCTATGAAAATCCCATAAGGTAGGAACCAACAAAGTCTAAGACACCATCAGTGGGAGTGATTAATCATGGGAACTGTCAACTTAAAACTTCCAAGTAAAAGAAACTCATTTTACTGACCTACAGGTGGGAGAGTAATTTTAAGGCTGGAAGCTAGACCCTTCAGTATCCAGAAAAATTCCCAGACCTGATAGGTAAGCTGTGGCCAAAGAAACAGATCACAGGCCACACTAAAATTGTGAACTTCATGGCAATTGCTCCAGTCCCACCAGCTCCACATACCTAAATCATGAAGGCTTGATAGGTAGGTATGCTCATCTCCTACACCCTCTCTTTCTTTCTCACCTGCAGAAGAAAGGGATGGAGCTTTGCTCATGTCTAATTCCACTTTATCTTCTTATTTCAAAAATATTGCTGTAAACTCAGAAAGGAGGCTCAGAACCCTTACTTCCCCTCACACTATTTGCTGCTACAGTTCAACTATGTACGCCTGAGTAGCCCTAAAAAGTAACCAAAATATTATGGTAAATCAATTCCACCAAACTTGAGTTAGTCATTAAAATTAGTCACGGATACCTTTAATTAGCATCTTACCTTTAATGGCTCATGGCAATGTAAGAACTCAGGCCCTGGAAGACACAGCACAGCAATTTGCTTACTGATTCTGCACTTATAACAACAGAATGTTGGGCAATCATTTAACTCTAAACTCAATTTCTTCATCTACAAATCAGAGATAATAATAACTCATATGTTTGTAAATAAAGAACAGGGTGCAATGCCTAGCACACAACATACATTTAACAAATATTTATCATTGATAAATTAGTAGAATGGTATAATAAGAGGAGTGAGAATTTAGACGTTGATGATCTGGGCTCAAAATTACAATCTGCTGGTGATTCTCTGAGCCTCAGTTTTTTGTTTTTTTTGTTTGTTTGTTTGTTTTTGAGATGGAGTCTCTCTATGTCTACCAGACTGCAGTGCAGTGGCACAATCTCGGCTCACTGCAAGCTCCGCCTCCCAGGTTCACACCATTCTTCTACCTCAGCCTCCCAAGTAGCTGGGACTACAGGCACCCACCACCATGCCTGGCTAATTTTTTATATTTTTAGTAGAGACAGGGTTTCACCATGTTAGCCAGGATGGTCTCAATCTCCTGACCTCGTGATCCACCTGCCTCGGCCTCCAGATTTTTTATGTCTAAATCAAGAATAGTATCACCTCCTTCTAAGGAGAATAATAATCTGATTAATGATTAATTAAGGAGAATATGAATCTGATAATATTCTTAGCTGTTGTGAAAATTAAACAAGAAAATGAGCATTATTGAACCTAACACAGTTTTGGCACATAGCTTATGCAAAATCAGATTGACAAACTTTGGTTTAACTTCATTAGCCACCACAATATTTGTGAAGGTAACTGCAAACCAAATCCACAAATAGAATAAGACAAATAGAACAGTTTTATTAATTGATCTGCCCATGGTTAATTCCAAGTAACAAAGAAAATGGGAAACAGAAAACAGAAAAAAATCCAGTCTCTAAAACGAACATGAACCCAAAATCATGAGATGGTCAGCAAGGCTGTACAGCAGTACAGTGAACCATCCAGAGAGAGTGAGCATGGTGCTCCCAGTGATCTTGAGAAAAATCGCTTACGTAATGAAGGCACAAAGCATGGCATACATTTGAATCTAGTTGAGAGAGAAATAGAGGTTAGGGCCATAGAGCACTCATTTTGCTCCTTCAGAGGAGAGTAGAAGTAAAGTACAGTGTCATTGCCTGGCAATTGCAAAAAATAGAGGCAGCCTATTTACAATATTTGAAAGTTACATGGAAATTCACTCCTTAATTCTCTCTCAAGATCTCACATTATATTCCTGAAAGCAACCTTAGTTTCCACGATGTCCTCCTTCTCTGCTTCTTTCTTCTCCTCCTACTCCTCCAGCCCCCTCTCCTCCTCATTTTTGTTCTTCTGTCATTTGCAGAGGCAGCTGTAGTAGTTTGTAAACTGGCAATGGAGCAGACGATTTAAAAGGGAGTGAAAAACGAAAGCATTTCAGCTGGGCACAGAGGGTTTCGCCTGTAATCCCAGCAGTTTGGGAGGCCTAGGTGGGCAGATCACTTGAGGTCAGGACGTCAAGACCAGCCTGGCCAACATGGTGAAACTCCATCTCTACTAAAAATACAAAATTAGCCAGGAGTGGTGGCGGGCACCTGTAATCCCAGCTATTGGGGAGGCTGAGGCAGGAGAATCGCTTGAACCCAGGCGGTGAGGTTGCAGTGAGCTGTGATCATGCCATTGCACTCCAGCCTGGGCAAAAGAATAAGACTCTGTCTTTAAAAAAGAAAGAAAAAAAAGAAGAAGAGGGGTTGGGAGCAAGATGGCCGAATAGGAAGAGCTCCAGCCTCCAGCTCCCAGCGCAAGTGACACAGAAGACAGGTGATTTCTGCATTATCAACTGAGGTACCGGTTCATCTCACTGGCGAGTGCCGGACAGTTGGCGCTGGTCTGCGGATGCAGCCCAACCAGCAAGAGCTGAAGCAGGGCAAGGCATCGCCTCACCTGGGAAGCAAAAGGGGGAAGGGAATCCCTTTTCCGAGCCAAGGGAAACTGAGACACACAACACCTGGAAAATCGAGTAACTCCCACCCTAATACTGCGCTTTACCAATGGTCTTAGCAAATGGCACACCAGGAGATTATATCCCACACCTGGCCCGGAGCATCCCACGCCCACAGAGCCTCCCTCATTGCTAGCACAGCAGTCTGAGATCTAACTGCAAAGCCGCAGCTAGGCTGGGGGAGGGGCGCCCGCCATTGCTGAGGCTTAAGTAGGTAAACAAAGCCTCCAGGAAGCTCAAACTGGGTGGAGCCCACCTCAGCTCAAGGAGGCCTGCCTGTCTCTGTACACTCCACCCCTGGGTGGAGTCTGACAGCTGTCTGACAGCTTTGAGGAGGGCAGTGGATCTCCCAGCATGGAGGTTGAGATCTGAGAACGGACAGACTGCCTGCTCAAGTGGGTCCCTGACCCTGAGTAGCCTAACTGGGAGACGTCCCCCACTAGGGGCAGACTGACACCTCACACCTCACACGGTGGGGTACACCCCTGATACAAAGCTTCCAGAGCAAGAATCAGACAGCAGCACTCGCTGTTCAGAAATATTCTATCTTCTGCAGCCTCTACTGCTGATACCCAGGCAAACAGGGTCTGGAGTGGACCTCAAGCAACCTCCAACAGACCTACAGCTGACGGTCCTGACTGTTAGAAGGAAAACTAACAAACAAAGGACACCTACACCAAAACCCTATCAGTACGTCACCAGCATCAAAGTCCAAAGGCAGATAAAACCACAAAGATGGGGAAAAAGCAGGGCAGAAAAGCTGGAAATTCAAAAAATCAGAGCGCTTCTCCCCCTCCAAAGGAACGCAGCTCATCGCCAGCAATGGATCAAACCTGGACAGAGAATGACTTTGACGAGTTGAGAGGATAAGGCTTCAGTCGATCAAACTTCTCAGAGCTAAAGGAGGAACTAAATACCCAGCGCAAAGAAACTAAAAATCTTGAAAAAAGAATGGAAGAATGGATAACTAGAATAATCAATGCAGAGAAGGCCATAAACGAACTGACAGAGATAAAAACCATGACACGAGAGATACGTGACAAATGCACAAGCTTCAGTAACTGACTCGATCAACTGGAAGAAAGAGTATCAATGATGGAAGATCAAATGAATAAAATGAAGTGAGAAGTCTAGAGAAAAAAAAGGAAAAAGAAATAAATAAAGTCTTCAAGAAATATGGGATTATGTGAAAAGACCAAATCTACATCTGATTGGTGTGCCTGAAAGTGAGGGGGAAAATGGAACCAAGTTGGAAAACACTCTGCAGGATATCATCCAGGAGAACTTCCCCAACCTAGTAAAGCAGGCCAACATTCAAATTCAGGAAATACAAAGAATGCCACAAAGATACTCCTCGAGAAGAGCAACTCCAAGACACATAATTGTCAGATTCACCAAAGGTGAAATGAAGGAAAAAATGTTAAGAGCAGCCAGAGAGAAAGGTCGGGTTACCCACAAAGGGAAGCCCATCAGACTAACAGCAGATCTCTCGGCAGAAACTCTCCAAGCCAGAAGAGAGTGGGGGCCAATATTCAACATTCTTACAGAAAAGAATTTTCAACCCAGAATTTCATATCCAGCCAAACTAAGTTTCATAAGTGAAGGAGAAATAAAATCCTTTACAGACAAGCAAATGCTTAGAGATTTTGTCACCACCAGGCCTGCACTACAAGAGATCCTGAAGGATCCTGAAGGAAGCAATAAACATGGAAAGGAACAACCGGTACCAGCCATTGCAAAAACATGCCAAAATGTAAAGAGGATCGATG
This sequence comes from Papio anubis, assembly GCF_008728515.1. NCBI lineage: Eukaryota > Metazoa > Chordata > Mammalia > Primates > Cercopithecidae > Papio > Papio anubis. The sequence continues at coordinate 62,788,573 of NC_044977.1, forward strand.
CTAGGAAGAAACTGCATGAACTAACGAGGAAAATAACCAGCTAATACCACAATGACAGGATCAAGTTCACATATAACAATATTAACCTTAAATGTAAATGGACTAAATGGTCCAATTAAAAGACACAGACTGGCAAATTCGATAAAGAGTCAAGACCCATCAGTTTGCTGTATTCAGGAGACCCATCTCACATGCAGAGACACACATAGGCTCAAAATAAAGGGATGGAGGAAGATCTACCAAGCAAATGGAGAACAAAAAAAAAAGCAGGGGTTGCAATACTAGTCTCTCATAAAACAGACTTTAAACCATCAAAGATCAAAAGAGACAAAGAAGGCCATTACACAATGGTAAAGGGATCAATTCAACAGGAAGAGCTAACTATCCTAAATATCTATGCGCCCAATATAGGAGCACCCAGATTCATAAAGCAAGTCCTCAGAGACTTACAAAGAGACTTAGACTCCCATACAATAATAATGAGACTTCAACACCCTACTGTCAACATTAGAAAGATCAACGAGACAGAAAGTTAACAAGGATATCCAGGAATTTAACTCAACTCTGCATCAAGCAGACCTAATAGACATCTACAGAACTCTCCACCCCAAATCAACAGAATATACATTCTTCTCAGCACCACGTCGCACTTATTCCAAAATTGACCACATAGTTGGAAGTAAAGCACTCCTCAGCAAATGTACAAGAACAGAAATTATAACAAACTGTCTCTCAGACCACAGTGCAATCAAACTAGAACTCAGGCTAAGAAACTCAATCAAAACCGCTCAATTACGTGGAAACTGAACAACCTGCTCCTGAATGACTACTGGGTACATAACGAAATGAAGGCAGAAATAAAGATGTTCTTTGGAACCAATGAGAACAAAGATACAACATACCAGAATCTCTGGGACACATTTAAAGCAGTGTGTAGAGGGAAATTTATAGCACTAAATGCCCACAAGAGAAAGCTGGAAAGATCTAAAATTGACACCTTAACATCGCAATTAAAAGAACTAGAGAAGAAAGAGCAAACACATTCAAAAGCTAGCAGAAGGCAAGAAATAACTAAGATCAGAGCAGAACTGGAGGAGATAGAGACACAAAAACCCTCGGAAAAAATCAGTGAATCCAGGAGCTGGTTTTTTGAAAAGATCAACAAAATTGATAGACAGCTAGCAAGACTAATAAAGAAGAAAAGAGGGAAGAATCAAATAGATGCAATAAAAAATGATAAAGGGGCTATCACCACTGACTGCACAGAAATACAAACTACCATCGGAGAATACTATAAACACCTCTACGCAAATAAACTAGAAAGCCTACAAGAAATGGATAATTTCCTGGACACTTACACTCTCCCAAGACTAAACCAGGAAGAAGTTGAATCCCTGAATAGACCAATAGCAGGCTCTGAAATTGAGGCAATAATTAATAGCCTACCAACCAAAAAAAGTCCAGGATCAGACGGATTCACAGCCGAATTCTACCAGAGGTACAAGGAGGAGCTGGTACCATTACTTCTGAAACTATTCCAATTAATAGAAAAAGAGGGAATCCTCCCTAACTCATTTTATGAGGCCAACATCATCCTGATATCAAAGCCTCGCAGAGACACAACAAAAAAAGAGAATTTTAGACCAATATCCCTGATGAACATATATGCAAAAATCCTCAATAAAACACTGGCAAACCGAATCCAGCAGCACATCAAAAAGCTTATCCACCATGATCAAGTGGGCTTCATCCCTGGGATGCAAGGCTGGTTCAACATACCCAAATCAATAAACGTAATCCAGCATATAAACAGAACCAAAGACAAAAACCACATGATTATCTCAATAGATGCAGAAAAGGCCTTTGACAAAATTCAACAGCCCTTCATGCTAAAAACTCTCAATAAATTTGGTATTGATGGAACATATCTCAAAATAATAAGAGCTATTTATGACAAACCCACAGCCAATATCATACTGAATGGGCAAAAACTGGAAGCATTCCCTTTGAAAACTGGCACAAGACAGGCATGCCCTCTCTCACCACTCCTATTCAACATAGTGTTGGAAGTTCTGGCTAGGGCAATCAGGCAAGAAAAAGAAATAAAGGGTATTCAGTTAGGAAAAGAGGAAGTCAAATTATCCCTGTTTGCAGATGACATGATTGTATATTTAGAAAACCCCATCATCTCAGCCCAAAATCTCCTTAAGCTGATAAGAAACTTCAGCAAAGTCTCACGATACAAACTTAATGTGCAAAAATCACAAGCATTCTTATTATACACCAGTAACAGACAGACAGCCAAATCATGAATGAACTTCCATTCACAATTGCTTCAAAGAGAATAACATATCTAGGAATCCAACTTACAAGGGATGTAAAGGACCTCTTCAAGGAGAACTACAAACCAGTGAAATAAAAGTGAAATAAAAGAGGACACAAAAAAATGGAACAACATACCATGCTCATGGATAGGAAGAATCAGTATTGTGAAAATGGCCATACTGCCCAAGGTTATTTATAGATTCAATGCCATTCCCATCAAGCTACCAATGACTTTCTTCACAGAATTGGAAAAAACTGCTTTAAAGTTCATATGGATCCAAAAAAGAGCCCGCATTGCCAAGACAATCCTAAGTCAAAAGAACAAAGCTGGAGGCATCACACTACCTGACTTCAAACTATACTACAAGGCTACAGTAACCAAAACAGCATGGTACTGGTACCAAAACAGAGATACAGACCAGTGGAACAGAACTGAGTCCTCAGAAATAATACCACACATCTACAGCCATCTGATCTTTGACAAACCTGACAAAAACAAGAAATGGGGAAAGGATTCCCTATTTAATAAATGATGCTGGGAAAATTGACTAGCCATAAGTAGAAAGCTGAAACTGGATCCTTTCCTTACTCTTTATACGAAAATTAATTCAAGATGGATTAGAGACTTAAATGTTAGACCTAAAACCATACAAACCCTAGAAGAAAACCTAGGTAATACCATTCAGGACGTAGGCATGGGCAAGGACTTCATGTCTAAAACACCAAAAGCAATGGCAACAAAAGCGAAAATTGAAAAATGGGATCTAATTAAACTAAAGAACATCTGCACAGCAAAAGAAACTACCATCAGAGTGAACAGACAACCTACAGAATGGGAGAAAATTTTTGCAATCTACTCATCTGACAAAGGGCTAATATCCAGAACCTACAAAGAACTCAAACAAATTTACAAGAAAAAAACAACCCCATCAAAAAGTGGGCAAAGGATATGAACAGACATTTCTCAATAGAAGACATGCATACAGCCAACAGATACATGAAAAAAATGCTCGTCATCACTGGCCATCAGAGAAATGCAAATCAAAACCACAATGAGATACCATCTCACACCAGTTACAATGGCAATCATTAAAAAGTCAGGAAACAACAGGTGCTGGAGAGGATGTGGAGAAATAGGAACACTTTTACACTGTTGGTGGGATTGTAAACTGGTTCAACCATTGTGGAAAACAGTATGGCGATTCCTCAAGGATCTATAACTAGAAATACCATATGACCCAGCCATCCCATTACTGGGTATATACCCAAAGGATTATAAATTATGCTGCTATAAAGACACATGCACATGTATGTTTATTGCGGCACCACTCACAATAGCAAAGACTTGGATCAACCCAAATGTCCATCAGTGACAGACTGTTTTAAGAAAATGTGGCACATATACATCATGGAATACTATGCAGCCATAAAATAGGATGAGTTAGTGTCCTTTGTAGGGACATGGGTGCTGCTGGAAACCATCATTCTCAGCAAACTTTTGCAAGAACAGAAAACCAAACACCACATGTTTTCACTCATAGGTGGGAATTGAACAATGAGATCACCTGGATGTGGGAAAGGGAGCATCACACACTGGGGCCTATTATGGGGAGGGGGGAGGAGGGAGGGATGGCACTGGGAGTTATAACTGATGTAAATGACAAGTTGATGGGTGCTGACGAGTTGATGGGTGCAGCACACCAATATGGCACATGTATACATATGTAACAAACCTGCACGTTGTGCACATGTACCCTAGAACTTAAAGTATTAAAAAAAAAAAAAAAAAAAGAATAAAAAAAAGGAAAGAAAGAATATCCAAAAGTCAGGAGGGCAGACAAAGTCTCTAGCTCTAAAAACAAAACCAGAAAGCTGGTATATTTTGGAGAAATTATGAAATATTTTTACAAAAAGATATCATTTGTGCCAATCATATGTAGAAACAGATGCTTCCACAAATATTGGAAAAAAATACAAGCACCCACACTGTTTATATCTTTTACTTCCTTCTTTGGCTGTATGACCAATCAAAATAGCCCCATGCTAAACCAAAGCAGTGTCCATCACATTTACACATGGACAGTTAATATGCCTATGACAGAAATCATTAAAATGTCAAAAAATGAATGTGAGATGCATCAGCATGAAGAAATACATAATGATGGCAGTGAGGTCTAATGACCAGCAGGTTCGGATTTATAAAACCACTCTCAGTTCCTAATTGTTGGTGGTTTAGAGCATTTCAATCTTTACTACTGAAGACGGATTCATAAAATGGATGCAACTGTCAAAAGGTTTAAACATTTTGGAGGCAATCATAAGAACGCCAATTAAAAAGTATTTCATAGTGAGAATACATCTGCCTGAACACCAGTACGGGGTAATTCTGCTCGTAGTAAACCTGAGAACAGTGAAAGTGTAGTTATGTAGTTATCAGTTTGAGACTCAGGGAGCTATGTGATTTTAGAATATGAGTTAAAGATTAATCTAAAAAGGCTCAGTGAACTTTCCATGGTTTCTTCCACTTTATAGCTGTATTCAATTCCTACTACTGATGTGACAAATTGCCACAAATGTAGTAATTTAAAGCAATACACATTTACTATCTTACAGTTCTGGAAGTCAGAAGTCTAAAATGGGTCTCACTGAGCTACAATTAATACTGGGCTGGGCTTCCTTCCTGTTCCTTTTGGAGGATCTATAAGAGAGTCTGTTTTCTTGGCTTTTCCAGCTTCTAGGGACTGACCTTGATCCTTGGCTCATGTTCCTCTTTCATCTTCAAAGTCAGCAATCACATAATCACAACTCCTGTCCCTATCTTTCATTTATAAGTACCCTTATAAAATATTGGGTCCACCAGGATAATCCAGAATTTTTTTCCTAATTTTAAGATCCTTACCTTCATCATATTGGCAGAGTCCCTTTTGCCATGTGAGGTAGCATATTCAGAGGTTCCAGAGATGAGGACACTGGCATCATTGGGGCAGGGCCAGCATTCTGCCTATCACAATACCCCACATAACAACATTGTAGAAATGCTAAGGTGCTCTGCATTTTAGGATTTTTTTCTCCAACTCGCCCAGCAACTGATATTCCAGCTGAAGAACAGGAGTAAGTAATATTTCATTTGAAAGTTTCACATAACCCGTAACCTTGAAGACTGTATACTGAGTGTGCTCCAGGCTGGCAGACTATAAAACAGGATCTTTAAAGAAAAGAAGCTGGAATTCTTAACACAATCAAAAGATGTTCCATCACAATGAAACAGCCAACTCATACACACATCAAAAACCTGGGCATACATAAGTAGAGATCACATGAACAAGCAGTTCAGGGAATAAAAGGAATAATTTTTCTGAGTGCAAAATATAAATTTTGAGGCATACACCAGCTTTGTACCAAGAAAGAAAGGAGCCGTGCTTTCATATATACCTCGTTCTTAACTGGCCTATGCTATGAATGTGTATGTTCCCCCAAAATTCATATCTTGAAATCCTAATACCCAAGGTGATGCTATTAAAAGTTGGGGCTTTTGGGGAGGTAATTAGGATATGAATGGGATTAGTGCCCTTATAAAAGAGGCTCCAGAGAGCTCTGTTACCTCCTCTACCCATGTGAGAATACAGTAAGAAGGTCCATCTACGAACCAGGAAGTGGGCCCTCCCCAAAAGTGTCTGAAGTTGCCGTGATCTTGGACTTCCAAGTCCCTAGAATTGTAAGAAATAAATTTCTGTTGTTTAGAAGCTACCCAGATAATGGTAACTTGTTATAGCAGCCTGAATGAACTAAGACAGTCTGATCTGGGCAACAGAGGCACTCATCTTCTGTTAATCATATAAAACGAAAGCTCTGTTTTCTCATCAATCCATAAATAAGGATTTTAAAAGGTACATTATTTCAGTTGGTGTATTAGCTTGTTCTCACACTGCTAATAAAGACATACCTGAGGCTGGGCAATTTATAAAGAAAAAGAGGTTTAATGGAATCTCGGTTCCACATGGCTGGGGAGGCCTCACAATCATGGTGGAAGGCAAAGGAGAAGCAAAGGCACATCTTACATGGTGGCAGGCAAGAGGGCTTGTGCAGGAGAACTCCTCTTTATAAAGCCATCAGATCTTGTGAGACTTATTATAAGAACAGCATGGTAAAGACCTGCACCCATGATTCAATTACCTCCCACTGGGTTCCCTCCATGACATGGGGGAATTATAGGGGTTACAATTCAAGATGAGATTTGGGTGGGGACACAGACAAACCGTATCAGGTGGGTTTTGTGGATTGGAAGGAAAAGATGCACACATCTGTGATAGGTTCCTGACTGATTTAGACAACAAAACACATCAGAAGCAGAGTGGTTACACTAAGGAAGAGTGTGCACTGTGCACACTGGCATAGTTTTTCCCAGGTTCTTCGTTCCAGAGCCATCCAGTTGGCCTGACACTCCCCAACCAAGCAGTCTTGCAAGAATGCCCTTCAACTCAAGTTGCCATCATCATCACATTAGAATCTCAATGACAATCTATGTCTACCACTCCTAAGCTATGTTCAACTTTCGGGATAGCTCGAGGTAGTTTGCAGTTTCAATATTTGATTGCATTACATTCCTTTTCATTATGTTATATCTTTGCAAAGCTGGGTTCATAGCCATTGCTGTAATAAAATGTGCTTCATGAAAATCAATGCAGACAGGGAATCAGGTAGCAGTGTCCAATCTAATTTCAATGTATGTGAAGTCATTCTGGGCCCAAAAGGAGGATATATCCCATTAGTAAGCAATGGTGGTTATTTAAGAAAAAAAAAATTTATTTCAATTTGTGTGTTTTTTTTAAAAGATATATATTTTTTCAAATTATGTTAGTACATAAATTCTTATTCACTTGCTTCAACCTACCTACCTAATGAATACTACTACTTAATGTTGAGTATTCTCTTTGGCCTAGGGGTGTGATGAAAATATTACAAATATACTACGGGCACTATGAACCAGGATCTATGCTCTTCCATTTAAAGGAATATTTATAAACATTGGTTCTCCTGGTTCATTAAGCAAACCCAATACTCAGAAGGCCACATTCTCCCCCATTTGTTAGAGGAAAAAAGATGCACTACCCAAGTGCCCTGGAAAAAATCTTTGTCCTGCTTTCCTGAAAATCCACTCCCCATAAAACCATACACAGAAAAACTGTCTTTGCTTTGGCTACTGTATTAGTCAGAGCTCTCCAGAGAAAGAAAACCCATAGGCGAGATAGATAGATAGATAGATAGATAGATAGATAGATAGATAGATAGATAGATAGATAGATAGAAGAAAATTTATTATAAAGAATTAGCTCATAGGATTATGGAGACTGCGAAGTTCCAAAATCTGCCATCTATAAGCTGGAGATCCAGAGAAGAGCTAATGGTGTAATTCCAGTTCAAGTCTGAAGGCCTGATAACCAGGATGGTATAAATACCAGTTCCAGGCCAGGGAAGACCAATGTCCCAGATCAACCAGCAGGCAGGAAGAGAAAGGGACAAATTCTTAATTCTTCCCCCTTTGGTATTTTTGTTCTATTCATGCCCTCAGTGAATTGGATGATGCCCACTCACAACCTGCTTTACTGAGTCCATTTATTCTAATGGTGTTCTCAACCTAAAACACCTTCACAGTAACACCCAGAAACAATGTTTGGTCCAGGCACCCCATGATACAGTCAAGTTGACATAAAATTAACTATTTCAGCTGCCAAGCATCTGAAGCTTCTTACTCTTTTGAGATACCCCCACTATAAGAAGACATACTGGGGCCGGGCATGGCAGCTCACACCTGTAATCCCGGTACTTTGGGAGGCCAAGGCTAGTGGATCACTTGAGGTCAGGAGTTCAAGACCAGCCTGGCCAACATGGTGAAACCCCGCCTCTTTAAAAAAAAAAAAAAAAAAAAAACCATGAAAATTACCCACGCGTGATGGTTGGCGCCTGTAGTCCCAGCAACTAGGGAACTGAGGCAGGAGAATCGGTTGAACCCGGCAGGTAGAGGTTGCAGTGAGCCGAGATTGCACCACTACACTTCAGCCTGCGCAACAGAGTGAGACTCCATCTGAATGAAAGAAAGGGAGGGAGGGAGGGAGGGAAGGAAAGAAGGAAGGAAGGGAGGGAGGGAGGGAGCGAGGGAAGGGAGGGAGGGAGGAGAGAGACAGAGAGAGAGAGCGAGAGAGAGCGAGAAAGAAAGAAAGAAAGAAAGAAAGAAAGAAAGAAAGAAAGAAAGAAAGAAAGAAAGAAAGAAAGAAAGAAAGAAAGAAAGAAAGAAAGAAAGAGAGAGAGAGAGAGAAAGAAAGAAAGAGAGAAAGAAAGAACGGACATACATATTGGGAGATGATCACATTCCAGTTAGAAGCTAAATGAGCCGACTACTTACTTTCCCAGCCTCTTTGCAGCTTGGTTACCAACGGCTGATACATGCTCAGCCAATGAGATGCACTGTCCCCAGGGCTCTGAATTCGGATCCAAACAAGCAGATATTAAGGAGCAGTATTTACATAGTGGCAACACAGGCAGTTGCAACACTCAGGTGCAGTAGGTAGGAGTGGGGTAGGGTGTTCACAACACTACTCCCTTGCCTGCCTGGCCCGCTTTGGCTTTGTCCATGCCATCATCCAAGACTGACTGTCCTATCTCCCTGCTGGACTCAAAATCTTTCAAAAAATTCATTTTTTCCTCCTTAAATCATCTGCAGTACTTTTCTATCACTTGTGAAAAAGCCATGATGTGCATAGCTCCCCAAATGCAATCTTCTTTCTACACAAGGTTCATAAACTTTCCAATGTGATAAAGTTACATATAATAACTCACAAATATAACTTAAGCAAGTAAATCGCCTGCAGACAATAAAATTCATTTTTAATAAAGCATCTTTCTAATCCCTTCACCCCCAAATTATCATTTACAAGGAACGAAAATATAGACAAGACATCCGACCTGGAACACCTCATACTTCCAGAGTTAAGAAACAGAAGAAGTGGTTTCTGTCTTCCCTTCACACATTCCCTTTGTCTGCAGTGGCAAGGCAGTGCCCATTGCTGATATATCTGGTTAGTTCATTTAGAATAAGACTTAAATCACTTGCATTTTATGGGTAAAGCTGACATAACCTTAAGTAGAGCAATATGAAATGTGCCACTGAAAGGTATGAAATTGACATTTCATGTCCAATTTAGATACAGCGAGATGACCTCAGTCTAAAGGAGCCATTTTAAATAAGGGCCAGAGTTTTATTTTTTGACAGATGGGTGCCCTGGCTAGAGAATTTATTTAGGTTATATCTGAACTAAAGTGTGATCTACACAATTATTTTGATTCAATGGCTCTAGATACTGGGAAAATATTTTCCTGCTCCTAGATTCTAATTTTTTATGTCACAAATGTCCTATTTAAGAACTGTGGGGTTTTGTTTTGTTTTGTTTGCATTTCAACAATCATATAAAACTGGATGGCATGCAACCAGTTATTCAAACTAATAATCTCTCTATTTTCATCTTTACTTATTGCATGTTGTTGGATAAGGACAGACTTTATAATTAATGACTTTCCACAGTACACTAATACAAAAGTAAACGGAATCAATTCTTTTGAGTGGTATCTGTAATTACAAATAGCATAAACTGTGTTGTCCCTATTTATACAACTGGAATACCTTGGATTTGTTTGATTTTTTTCTTTTTTTTAAAACCCAGGAAGCAAGCAATGTAACCATTTAATTGTCTAAGATGTATACTCTCAAAACCAATTATCACGTCGCTTCTCAAATAAAACAACTTTCTGAATATGAAATATGCTTTAAACCAAGCATTACCAGAGACAGCCTTTGCATTTTTGTCAACTTCTCCAAAACACAAACAAGAATGGAAGAGTATTACCAAGATATACATAGAGCCCCAAATAATAGAGTACGAAACATTAATTAATTAGTTATTAGTTGGCTATATCACTTACTAATTGGACAGTTTCTCCTAATAATTCAGTGTATCTTTTAGTAATTTGTTCAGTCATTAGTGAAAGAAACAACACAAACTAGTATAACCCAAAAAGAAATTTAATAGTTTACGTAACAGAATACTGGGACAACCTTGCTTCAGGTACAGGTTCATCCAGGAGCACAAATGATATAAGGTCTCTCAACTCTGGTCTTCATTGAATTAACCACATTTTGAAAAGGTCCCTTTCTATAGTATGGCAAAATTATGGCCAAGAACTTGGGATTACACCCTTACACCTCCAAATACAAAAGTAAAGAAAGAAAAGAGCCTCAGAATTAGCATCAGCAGATCTGACTAGATTGACCTGGCGTCATGAGCCCACATCTGGATAAGACTTATGGCCAAACGCCTCTGAGAGGCTATGTCTGTATCACAAACCCAACCCTACAACCAGGATGAACCAAACACCTCTCAGAAAAAACAGATCAAACATGGAGAAAGCACATCCCCTAGAGAAAATTAGGAATATTTACCAGAAAGGTGATGAAAAATGAACTCAGATGGGTCACTGCTATTTAAGAGCACTAGCCTGCCTCTCTAGTCTCTCCAATTCACTGTAGACCAGGAACCATTTTCCATACTTGTGGTAACCCCATTTGTTCTGAACAACAAATCTGCACACAGGTCAGGCAATTAGAGCTACACTTGTGAAGACAGAGAGTGTATTTTACATGATAAGGTTCCCCTAGTATCCTTTCATCTGCATTGACCAGCCCCATTTCCCCACTTTCTCAAATAAAAAGCTCTGCCCCACACTTTAGCTCCATTACCAGCCTCGGAAATACAACAAATATGCGTTGATTACTCTCACTGTTTCTCTGATGCTTCTTCCTGGTAAAAACAAGTCTAAAGTTCTGTACTACAAATTTACCATCAAATTCTCTCTGGCTCACATATGCTACCATTGTCTTACATTTCCAATTTTCATGGCTTAAAATCTACCATTACATCTTACAGAATAAAGATTTACTATCTTGAAGTTGATGTTAAATTGGCCCTAACTTTTTCAGACTTTAAGATAGATAGCACTTGCATTTTACATAACACTGCTAGGAAAAATAACATTCTGATGAACATCCCTCTTTCCAAGTTCCTGATGTTCATTTTAACCCCATCTCCTCCTGTCTCGAGCTTTTATCCTATATTCATGCCCTCTCCTCCTCTTTATCTCATCTGGCTTCCTCAAGGTCCACAAGGTCCACTAATGCTCTCCTGCCTGGCCCTGCCACATTCTTTTCAATGCTGGCCCCCAGAATACTTTTATTTTGAGGATTTTGTTGCACTTCACTAGATCAGGGTTTTCCAGCCTTGACACTACTGACATTTGGGGCTTGATAACTCTTTGTTGTAAGGGGCTGTGATGGTCAATTTTATATATTAACTTGACTGGGCCACAGGTTGACTAGACATTTGGTCAAATGTAATTCAGGGTGTGTCTGTGAGGATATTTTGGATGAGGTTAACATTTGAATCTCTGGACTAAGTAAAGCAGATTGCCCTCCATAATGTGGGAGGTCCTCATCCAATCAACTGGAGCTCAAAAGAGGACAAAAACCTGAGTAAGAGAAAACTCCTGCATGATTCCCACATAAGCTGGGCCATCATGTATGTTCTGTTTCTCTGGAGAATTCTGACTAACACAAGGCTCCTTTTGCACTGAGGATGTTCAGCAGCATCCCTGGCCTCTAATCACTAGATGCCAGTGGCATCCCCTTAGTTATCACAACCAAAAATAGGACCAGTCATTGTCAAATAGCCCCTGGAGACCAAGATGCCCCTAGTTGGGAATCACTGCATTAGAGCTTGGCTGGAGACACCATCAAGACAGCTGAGGACATAAAACTTCCTTAGAAACCTGAGAAATTTTTAGTAGTGATTACACCATCATTCACAGTACTCATGTCTCCCTAAATGAAGGATTTCTCCATGCTCCCTTCTTATAGCTTTTCCACGTGTCAGACTGGATCCTATCATCCATCCACCTGTCTGCCTTTCTTTGAAAAGCAGTGGTTTTCAGATGCAGACTGGGTACGAATTCAAATCACCTAGGAGGCTCGCTCAGCACACCAGTGCCCTGGAGATTCTGATTTAATAAACCTCATTGTGAGGCCAGAGAATCTCTATTAATAAAAAGTTTCATGGGTAATTCTGATACATAACCTCAATAGGAGAACAATTTCCTTAAAACTGCAGCAAGCACTGAGGGGCAAATGACACAAACGCCTCTAGACACAAGCAAGTCATCTACCTCTTAATGGAGGTCGGAACATTCCCCAACTCCTGACTTGACAGTCTTTTCCAGTAAGTGAAGAAAGATCATGAAATGGGCTGGTTTTTTAACCAGCTTAGGTCAATTTTTTAAAATTTCATCAGTTTTAAAATGATTGCCTTTCATAATAGAGAAATGAGATAAGTCATAGAAGAGAAAAATAGCCTTTATAAGAGACATAGTCAATTTTCATAGGAAAATCATAAGAAAACAATAGAGCTTTAAATCTAATTCTGGAAAATGACTCTTAATAAATCAAAAGATTGTTAAAGGACTTAGCCAGTGATAAATTAGAAAAAGGAAAATAATCTTAAATTAAATAATTCATGAACTCAGGCACACAAGTAATTTCCTAACAACAATTCAAGTTGCAAGACATATATTTATTTTGCTATGTTAGAATATAAATTTCTCATCCTCAAGGGCTTTCATTTGTCCGGTTTAAAATTCTACAGCAAATCAGTAAATATTAAGGATAATGTTACACCTAAAATTTTCCTCAAAATAAAATCTATGTATAGCTAGGAAAAACAGAAATCAGAAACTCATTTCAAAAAAGAAAAGCTTTCAAAAAGCTTTGTAGAAACTTTGAGCTATACTCTTTTGAGAATAGACTGACATTGGAATGTGCAATTTGCTCCTCATCACTGTTTGCAAAATACCATCATTATGTTATTCCAGTCCTCTGCTAGCAACAGTCATAAAATGTATGGAGATCTCCATGCATTTTATGACTCCATCTGATGAGACAATGACACTTAAGAAATCTTAAGAATTACTTGGGAAAAGAGACATTACAGAAAATGCCCTTTGATTCTAAACAACTATAACATAAAGAAGACAGTCCAGGTCACTTTATCTTCCTCTAAGGAGAAAATGAAGTAACTAAAGCTAGAATTAATTACAGATAGGAGGGAATGAACCCATTAAGTGTTGAAGTTCCAACCAACCCTTAGTTGCTTCCTCCTCCTGCTTCTCAACTCCTGCTATACAACCTACTACTGATTGCTCTGGTGTCCTAATATCAAATCCTTCATTTCTGTCCCTCTGCATGCCTCCTACTTCTTTCTTATTTCTCAGTTTCATTATCTTCTTGTTCCGTAAAACCATCCAAGAACCAATTTCTCTTTGACATTCACTCTGGCAGCCTGTCCCAATTGTTGGAAAGTTGTTTGGCCAACTGTTCTTGACTTGCTATCACTTTTTCAAAATCTATCACATCTTATTTCCCCTATAGTTTCTGGACAGAGGGAAAGTCTACAAAAACAGAGAAATGGGCCCTGTCATCCACAATGAGGATCCATCAGAAGTTCTAAATAAGCGACTTTATGACAGTAATCGTATTAGAGAAAACCCCATTCACTGTGAAAATATAAATATGAGTGAGAAAATGGCAGAAGGTTTTAAACTCCTGCACTAAGGAAAAATGATGACAATCTTGGATGCTGGCCAATCACAAACACTCATTCTCTATCCCCGTCCAGAGAGTACAGCATGATCACTATCCTCATCACAATGGCAAATTGTAATGAAACCTCTGAGGATATTAGAGAGAAATACCTTGCTTTCTGGATTGTCAAAACAATTATAATAAAACAGCTGCTCACCTTCATTTGAGGAATATAACACATTATCTCTCTTCTTCACAGCAAACCTATTTCTGGATATCTGCTATTGGATAACAAACTACGGGGAAACCTAGTGACTTACTACCGTGGATTATTGCCCCTCATGTTTCTGTGAGTGGTCTGGGCTCAGCTGGGCAGTTGTCCCTTGGCATCGCTCATGCCATTTCAGTCAGATAGCACTTCAGACTGAAATGAACTAATGGTTCAGTTGGGTGGGGATGTCCAAGGTAATTTACATGTCTGACACATTAGCTGGGAGAGCTAGAATAGCAGCTGGCTGGCCAGGAATTGATCTTTCTCCATGTGGTCAGCTTGGGCTTCCTCACAGCATAATGATCAGACTTCTTACATGGCAGTAGCTTCCCCTAGAGTGAAGATGCCAAGAAAACAAGGTGGACACTGCAAGGCTCCTTATGACTTGGCCGCAGAAGTTATGCAGGATCCCCCTGACTGCATCTGCCAGTTATCCAAGGAAAACACAGAGTCAGCATGGGAAATATGAACACATAGGGTATGAACTTCCAGAAGCTCTCTGAGCTATCTTAGTTAACACAATGCCCACTAGGTAAATTAGGAGATGTACTGTTGCTCTCAGATTACAAATAAGAAAAAAGCTCACTGATTCTAGATCTGAGATCCAAGACCTAGAAAGTGTCTGAACTGGGACAGGAATCTGAGTATTCAGACGCCAAGTTCACTGTTTTGCTGGCATCAAGCAGGTGGTAAACTTAAAATGGATTATACTTAAAAAACTAACTGGGGTTTTCATCCAAATGTTAGTTTCATCTGCAATTAATCAATCATCCATAGAATGGACATTTTACAGGAGTTTGCTGTCTAACGTAAATCACATCTTTTGCTGAGAGCAATCAACTTTCCTTTAGGAAAACTGCTCCTTCATGCTGGATTTGTGACACCCTACTTTACCCTAGCTAACGGCAACATGAGCTCAAGTATTCTCTCTCATCTGAATCTTACTGCTACTAGAAGTTTATGTATTCTAATGGAAATGGCCAAGAAAGACTGTCAAAGAAGTGTTGCTACTGAGACCCATTCTTTCCCCCAATTATTCCCTAGGCCTGATATTCTGTCACCTGATACCCTTCCTATTAATTTCCTTTATGTTGATGTAAGACTGAGTCTATGGGCTGCAGATCAGAGACACTGAATATGCGGAGGATAACTAGTTATTGTGCACACCAGATTTGGTGTCTAATTCAACTTAGTTGAAATATAACTCTACCACTTCCTTACTAGGTGTATGTATCCTTAGACAAGTTTCTTAACTTCTCTGAAACTCTTCTTCATCTGTAGAACAAAATTAATACTATCACCTTCTTCAAAGAGTTGCAAAGATTAAATGAGATAATACAAATAAAGTACTATGTTTGGCTTGAAATAAACACAAAACATGTCAGCTATTATATTTAATATTACAGGTCCATAATCCCTTATCTGCAGCTCTAATATGCAAAATGCTCTGAAAAACCAAACACATTGTCAGCCCAACCTGACCTCAGCTGAAAAAAGATGCTCTTTATGATCTTTATCCCATTCAAGCACTAAGAAATGTCAACGTGCTTGGCCATTGCCCAAGATTCTCTATTGGAATGTCCCATAGCATACAGCACTAGTAGCATACTACCGTTCTACAATCTAAAGTTCTAAACTACATTTGACCCCAAGGGTTTCAGATAAGAGACTATAGATATGTAAGTTATTATTATTCAAAAAACCTGTTTATTCAAAAAATAAACACCACACAGTTCTCTCTAGGGTGATCCCACAAAACTTAGACAATGTATTAAAACACAGAAAATTACACTACAGCCAATTTCAGTAACAAATAAACATTTTATTCTGAACTAATACTGCTTATATAGGCAAATTGTGCCAAAGGAACAAATTTACATATAACTTGATAAGCTGCAAATATCCTACTTCTAGTTAAGGTATGTAATTAGAACTGCATCTCCTGGATTTTTAATTTAGAGTGTGTTTAAGAATTCTATTTTATTACCTGAATTAAATACCGTTGGTTTTATACTTGTAGGTTTCTCGCAGGTTTGCTGTTCACTCATATTGTATCCTCTTACTCATACTGAATCAGATAAATCAAAGGTTGATATTCGAATCCCATCTTGGGACTGCTGCTCCTGCTTATAGTGTCAGTTCTGGCCCTCAATGGTTCAGAGCTCCAGAAAAGCAGACTAAACTACTGTGGCATATTTTCTTTAGGGTTAAATTTTAATTTCAGAAGAAAATTCCTGAGACTATGTTTTGAAAATAAAAAAAGAAAAGTTGATGACAAAAGTGTGCAAACCCCCATGCAATACAAATAGGAATTATTCAAATGATAGTAACATATGGACAAAGCCACATTACTTATGATAATGAAGAAAGTTATGATGTGCTCTATCACTTTACCACTAGTTATTTACATCTTTTAAAATAATTTCTTAAGATGTATTCCAATTCACAGTGCAAATAGTTTTGACAGCAAGCAATTGATAATACGTAAAATTTACTTATAATGCCAGTTTTGAAAACCTTCATTTAAGGAAGCATGTCTATCTGCCACAAATGCAATATTCATTAACAAAACCACCAATATAAGTGGGTTTGAAAGGATCTACCTGTTAATATAACCATTTATACATACTATGTGATTTTATGTACAATCTGGTTAAGTAGGTAGGCAAATGAAGGAAACTGAGTTATAGGAAAGCCAGAAAGGTTTCTCAAGGTCATGAGGTTAACTGCCAAGCAGATGATGCAAAAAAAAATTGTTAAAAACAATCTAACTTTAATAACAGGGTGAAGAGCTTCTCTCCAAAGTCTCCAGCATATTTTCGGTTTTCATGAATTTGTCAGACAGCATCTGTTTTTAAGTAAGTAGAAACATACTCAGGGAAAATAAGGCTTGTTAGAAGAAATTAAAGTCAAAGTCCATAAACATGCCCTCTTTACATGTGTGCTAAAGGAAATTTAATGCCACCAACACTTGATTATTTCCTAGAATGAAAGAGAATGCAAAATAGATACCTAAAACAACTTTATCCCTGCAGCATGCAGAACTACTGGTTCTCACAAGTCTACCAAGGAAGCCAACAGTTATTTTGTTTCTCATTACAAATAGCTGCACCCAAGGCCCACGGAAAGTCTCTGCACACGATGTTATTTTTTGGCAGGTTTGGACAAGCATCTGCAATGTTCTATGGGATCTTAATGGTATCACAAGCAGGCTTTCCTACTATCAAAAAATAACAACAAATGTAGAATGTTAAAGCTCAGGAAATGTTAGCTTCATAAAGTTTTTGAAATTTTGTGTTTTTTTTTTCTTTTCCTAAATAGTTTATGTGCAAGAATTCTTGGCACTGAGCAGCTAAATTGAAATTGGCATATATTTCCAATGTTACTATATTATGAATGAATAAATGAGGCATTTCCCAAACATTTGACCACAGAAAATGTTAGTCTGTAGCTCCTCCATGTTCCATGAAGTACATTTTGGATAAGTATTCTCTAAGATACATCTAATATTACAGACACATCTTAATCAATCCATAGATCTAAGAGTCCTATAAAACCAAAATCTAGCTAGTTTGTTAAAGTTTCCATTGATAGGACACTCACTACATGTTGTGGAAACACACTCATTGATGAATGATTTCATTCAGTTGGTTCTTTACGGTTTTCTTTAATATGTCTTAGATCTTACCCCTGTGCAAATGCAAAGCAGATCTAAAAGTTTCAGTGAAACACTCTCTGAAAAAGCCTGCAATTTGAAAGAGAAATTAGGGTGTGGAAATAAATATCTTTTAACAACACAAACTTCGTATTTTCCCCGCTTTGCTTGAAAGAGTGGCATTCAGAGGAAGAACAAAATTCAGTAACAAGTTATCTTCTTCCACTTGAAATTGTTTCATGTAAATGAAGACATCGATTACATCCCCCTGCACTGAATTTACACCACAAGCTAAACATCCTAAGTTATTCTTGAGACGTGGTATGGATAACATCATCATCCAAACTGACCTCCTCATGATATCAGCTTGTTTGACAAAATCTGTCTTAGTGTAGTTCACAGTCTTCAGATTGTGATCATATCTCAGTGCAGGATTAATATTGACCAGGTTTCCACTGGATCCAAGCCCTAGCTCTGCCATTCACTACCTTTAAGACTTTTACAAGTTACTTACTTTCTAAGCCTCGCCCTATTCAACAGTAAAAGAGTAATAATAATTCTTGCCATGGTGAGGTTTCTGTAAACATTAAATTTAAACTATTGAATCTGCTGCATAATAAGTATTCAATAAATATTAGCTAGTATCAATATGTCCATTTTGGAAATATGTGTTTTCTTCTGGCCAGTTTAAAAAAGTAGAATTCACCAAGTGCTCAAAAATGACTGATTGGCTCAGGGTTGCAATCAGCAGGTAAATGGAACAATGAGAAAAGAAACTGGCAGACGGTTAAAAATAAGCCACAAATTATCTGCAAGCAGATAAAGCCCTGACTGTATAATCATTACCAACCAGACTCTATCTTCGTCTTTCCATGTAGTAACGTGTCACTTTCTTTAAAAGTTTCAGTGAAACACTCTCTGCAAAAGCCTGCAATTTGAAAGAGAAATTAGGGTGTGGAAATAAATATCTTTTAACAACACGAACTTCATATTTTCCCCGCTCTGCTTGAAAGAGTGGCATTCAGAGGAAGAACAAAATTCAGTAACAAGTTATCTTCTACTCTTGGTTTGATGCCACTCAGCTTTGAGCTTGCTTTTGACTACACCAGTGGAGCTCACAATCTTTCAATTTGGTGCATGACTTAAAGTTCCCTGTGGCACCTTTTAAGCACTGGCAGATTTCTACAACAATGATGAATGTGGCTCCATTTAGTTCAAACCTTTAGCATCCTATAGGTGCAAGAATTCTTGGCACTGAGTAGCTAAATTGAAATTGGCATAAATTTCCAATATGGAATCTGATCCTTCTATAATTGGTGGGGTTGTGGGGAACTCTTGGCAGGAGTGTAAAAAGTGAAGATACTCGAATTATCTCTCATGTAATTTTTTGATATTTTAGAAATATTCTTGATTTTTTTAAACAATCAAAAAAAGTAATAGAGAAAAGAGATTCGTTTCAATCGTGGTCTTGTTCTCAAAGGATTGTGACACATCACACAAGTTCAATTAGCCTGAATTTTCCATTATATCAGGAGCATGTTATTCTACCCTCCCTCTTTCCACTTAATTTGATCAAATATTGAGTTCATTAAAAAATTTAATAAAAGGGAGGGGTGGCACCCACTAGGCTGTGAAGGATGATTCACAGCAAGGTACTTCTGAAATTTCTTGATGCACTTGCTCTTTCTCAACACCCTGGTCACCCCTTCACCCACAGCACATTGGGGCTGTGATGGGAACCCGACAAAGGGCAGCTGATCCACAGGGTGTCAGATGGATTCCAGCAAGGGCACTGCCCACAAAGATGCAAAGATGGTAACTTAACTAATCCAGTCTTGTCTTGAGAAGAGAGCTAGCAATTAATTGAGAAAGGAGAAAAACTCAAACCACAAAGATGAAAAAGACACAATAAACAGTTAAACCAAATTAACTATGTAACCATGAAAACTGGATCCTCAAACTGCTATGACTCCTAATCAGATAAAAGTCACAAAGGACCTTCTAGTTCCGAACCACCCTCCATGTAGGTGAGGTCAAGGTGTGCCACAGTTGTGCAGCTTTCCCAGAATTCCCATCAGAATCTCCCATGTGGACGTATTTCTCATCTCCTTATTTCTGTATTTCACCTTTTGATAAACCCCCAGCAGTTAAAGGAACCTAAATAAGTATCTACTGCTTGCAAACAAAGGAGGTCAAAGCACATTTAAAGTAAGAAAAATACTACTTGATGAATTTTCAACCAGGTTTGAAGCTATATTCTCCTCACCTCCTTTCAACTTTGCCATACACAGCACTCCATTTTGTATATCATTTTACCTTAAATTACCATTCTAGTCAAAACAATTATGTGCTAAGGAGCTAACACCATCAAGCACAGGGCTACAGAACTGCAAGATGCTCAATAAATCTTATTAGTTAATGATTAAATAAAGTTCACAGGACACAAAAATTATTAAATCAATATTTCTTAATTATATGGCATAAATCTACTAGAAACTCAGATATCTACTTCTTATTGCTCAGAAAGTACAAGAAAAGGTGCCAGATAAAGAAACTGAAATTAGAATTCATCCATATATTTACTAAGCACTTTAATCCTAGGAAATCTGCAACACTCTGAAATGTGCCATGTATTGGGTGCAGAAACAAGATAGAATCATAGGCCATTATCTTAAGGAGCTATAGGCAGTATGGACATCCTAACATACAGTAGAGATTTATTTTTTTTCATTTTCCATCCTATCACATAAGAGCTTGTACGTTTTAAGTGGTTAGAGATCCTAAGAGGCCCTAAGGAAAAACTATGTTCACTGGAGGACATTCTGTAAAGACAGTGAATTTTTTAATACTCAGACATTCAAATAACTGTATTCAGGAGTCCACAGACAATGGCTGCTTGCAATGAAGATACACTATGGAAAAAGCTTTTAGTACAAACAGAGTCACAATTAGTGCTGATCACACCCATCAGGAGGGATATTCTAAATGTGATGGGGTTTTTAACATTAAAACACACACGCACACATGTACCCCCCCCCCACACACACACACACACCGGAAATAAAAACCAAGCAACTTAGAAATCTTCATAGAAGGCCGGGCACGGTGGCTTATGCCTGTAATCCCAACACTCTGGGAGGCCGAGGGGGGCGGATCACAAGGTCAGGAAATCGAGACCATCCTGGCTAACACGGTGAAACCCTGTCTCTACTAAAAATACAGAAAATTGGCCGGGCATGGCGGCAGGTGCCTGTAGTCCCAGCTACTTGGGAGGCTGAGGCAGGGGAATGGTGAGAACCTGGGAGGCGGAGCTTGCAGTGAGCTGAGATAGAGTCACTGCACTCCAGCCTGGGCGAGAGAGCAAGACTCCATCTCCAAAAAAAAAAAAAAAAAAAGAAAGAAAGAAAAGAAGAAAAAGAAGAAAAAAGAAATCTTCATAGAAATCTGTGCCCAAAGGAATTGAAGTCAGGATGTCAAAGATTTAGATCTAGAAGTGATATCTGCACTGCCATGATCATTGGAGTTTACTTAATTCATGATAGTCAAGATATGGAAACAACCTAAGTATCTATCAATAAATGAATAAAGAAAATGTGGCATGCATACACACACACACACACACACAGATAGAACAGAACATTATTCAGCCTTGAAAAAGAAGGAAATCCTGCCATATGTGACAACACACATGTACCTGGAAGACATTATGCTAAGTGAAATAAGCCTGTTACAGAAGGTCAAATACTGGGTGATTCTACTTATATAAGATATCTAAAATAGCCAAACTCTGAAACAAAGAGTAGAACGGTGGCTTACAGAACCTATAGAGGAAGGATAAATGGAGAGTTATTGTTCAAGGACACAAAGGGTATAAAATTTCAATATGCAAGATGAATAAGTGCTAGAGATCTGCTGCACAACATAGTGCCTATAGTTAACAATACTGTTTTATGCACTTAAAAATCTGTTAAGCAAGTAGATGTCAAGTGATCTTATCAGCAAAAACATGGAGCAGGGGCAGGAAGAAACTTCTGGAGAGAACAGATATATTTATTATCTTAATTGTACGGATTGTCTCATGGATCTCTGCATATATTAAAATTCACAAATTGAATATATTAAATATGTGTAGATTTTTGTACATCAACTACACTTTAATCAAGCTGTTTTTTTGTTGGTTGGTTGGTTGTTTTTCACTCTGTCTCCCAGGCTGGAGTGCAGTAGCATGAACACAGCTTACTGTAGCCTCAACCTCCTGGGCACAAGGGATCCTCCTGCTTCAGCCTCCCATGTAGCTGGGACCACAGTCACGCATCACCATACCAGATAATGTTGTTGTTGTTGTTGTTCAGACAAGGAGTTCATTTTGTTGCTCAAGATGGTCTTGAACTCCTGGGCTCAAGTGGTCCTCCTGCCTCAGCCTCCTAAAGTGTGGGATTTTAGGTGTGAGCCATCGTACCTAGCTTAAGGGGTGTGTGTGTGTTTGTGTGTGTGTGTGTGTTTTAAATAAATCTATGCAGACAAAGGCTTTTAAAAATGCATGACCTCAAAGATAAAAGAATCCTCTATCTGCCAAGAAAGTAATCATTACCTAAAACTCCCCTTTTTAATAACATACTGATTGACCTCAGTGGCATGGCTAACAGGGTTGAGAAGTGACAGTGGAAGTTGATGCTGGCATCTTATCCCGCATTACTGCCTTGTTCATATTTTTTAGATAATCCCTTCCCCCCCACTCTCATCACTTCTCCAAAATCTCTGTCAGTGGGTTGGGAATTTTACATGACTTCTGGCACACTCTTTGACAGGGTATACCGTTAATCTACTGTTAAGTCATTTTTTTCCCTTTATTTTCATTCCACAAGCAAGCCTGGCCACAGTCTTCTGGCATCTTTGCTTTTTGCCTTTGTGGAATTGTTAGAATTTTTCCTGGATTCTTGGCTTTGACTATCCCACATCTTAAATTCTTATATCTGATTATATATTTAAAAATTTGCCAGGGCCTAATCAAGACGAATTAATTTAGCCATGCACCATCTTCAGTGCTTTTAGTTTGCCACACGTTGCAGTTTTACTTACAGAGTCAGGTTGACCAGTGCTATGATATCAAGCTGTCTGGTCATCCCAAACATAGTTTTGATTAGTTAAGTGGTACAGGACAAGAGCTGTAAGTCCGAAACTCTAACAATCATTTCTTGGTCCCAAAACACAAAGTAAATTTCTAAGGGAATCCCCTACAATAAATCATCATATGTCAGTGACTAATTACAGCTAGTGTAGTGCTAGAAAACTACAGAATCTCAATTAATCTTGTGAGATGTCAGTTCAGAAACATGAGAGTAGGGTCAGCATGGGAGGATATACCACAGCTGGACAGAGCAGTAGCAAAGACATCTGAGCATCCATCTAAGTAAAGGGGTGCAAAGGCTGGACCAACCAAAGAAAGGGACCCTTCCAAACAAGAACTGCCTAAATTTGCCTGGATACTGACCAGAAAAACCTGTTTAATGCATAAAAAATTAGTAAAGTCAAGTGATTCTGATGGTCAATTGCAATGATGCAATAAAAGGGAAAACTCCTCTGGAAGCAGGCAGAGCTATGTCACTCTGCGGTGCAGAGGGGATAGTTACGTGACCTTGAGAAATGCACTCAGCCTTTTTGAACTTAAATATCCAAAATTATAAAGTGAGGATAGTTATTCCCATTTTGGAGGGTTGTTGTAAAGATTAGAAATAATATGCAAGGCTGTCAGGCACACAGTCAATGCTCAAAAAGAGCTAAATTTACTATAAACTCCACTGTGCCTGGCTGAGGGTTCTTAGAAGATCAGCTAGGTTATCACTTCGCTGAGGATACCTTATGTCAAGAACATACTGTCCCGGCTTCTACTTGCTGTGTAATTCAAAGACCAGTATGGCTTGTCTAGTCATGCCAAGTCTCACTGACAGTACCCAATATCTCATAATATAACATGGCAATCTTGAACTGAGACATTCAGTGAGCTCTTATTGAATGAGAATTCCATTCTTATTGAATGGAAAGAATGAGAACAACAGTCAACCATAAACCTTGCACAAGAATGCCTAACATAAGCTGTTTTACCTGGGTACATGATCACCTGTGAGGCTTTGTGAAAGTTGCAAATGTTGACAGATTGTAAAATGAACATCTATTAATTGCCAAGGAGCATCAACTCAAACGTTATGACAACCTTGCTTTGAGAATGTTAATTATGATAATTTCTTTGCAGGGCAATCTGGAAATAATTATAAAAGTTTTTAAATGTACAATACAGTATTTTTGACCAAACAAATTCCAATTCTTCTTTCAGGAATTTATCCTACAGATATACTCACACATGTTTTTAAAGATATTGTTTATCATAGCAAAAGTCTGTAAAGAACATAAATTATTATGAGCAAGTTCTAGTATTGTGGCCTTTATACAAAGGAATAAATACTCTTGGCAGGGAAGAATTAGCTATGTACAGATTAACGTAGACTGACATCTAAGATACATCTTTAAGTGAAGAAAAATATTCCATGCCATCATTTTTTATAGTAAGCACTCAGATTTTTTTAACTGACCAAATCAGTTACACGTGCCCATATAACAATAAAGATCTCTGAAATGATAAACAAATAATAGTAACATTGTCTCTAGGGAAAAGAGCAGAAAGCGACAAAAGGCAAACAGTTTTGACCAGGTACCCTTTCATACTATTAAAATGTGCAATCATAGACAAATAACCTTTAAAGAAAAATAATTTTAAAATACAAAGGGCTAAAATGGCAAACTGAAATGGAAAGTTCAGACACTATCCAGGGAAATTAAACATTAGTAACCAGAACAAATTAATCAAGGTATCAGACACCACTTCTTGAGCAGAAGGAGACATTTTTTCTTCCAAATTATATGGATAATTACCTTTAACTCTTCCTCTTCATTTCAACAATGCAGAATGAAGGTTGTACACTTCAGTTTTTCAGACTGTGAAATGGAAACTCTGCCAAGTTACGAGTTTGACATTTGCTTATATTCTTCAGTGAAAGGTTCTAAATACAACACAAGTTCTATAGTAACCAACTTACAATTCTATAGGACTGAGCCGGGCGCGGTGGCTCAAGCCTGTAATCCCAGCACTTTGGGAGGCTGAGACGGGCGGATCACAAGGTCAAGAGATCGGCATCAACACTATCCTGGCTAACACGGTGAAACCCCCGCCTCTACTAAAAATACAAAAACTAGCTGGCTTTATGCGTAGGTGGCGGGCGCCTGTGGTCCCAGCTACTCCTCCCAGAGGCTGAGGCAGGAATGGCGAAACCCGGAGGCGGAGCTGCAGGTGAGCTGAGGCAGATCTGGCCACTGCACTCAGCCTGGGCGACAGAGCCAGAACTGTCTCAAAAACACAATTTATAGACTGAGGATATGGTCCTGCCACATATACTTTTTTGAGACGGAGTGCAGTGGTGTGCACAGGCTGGGTGCAGTGGTGTGATCTCAGCTCACTGAAACCTCCACCTCTCAGGTTCAAGCGATTCTCCTGCCTCAGCCTCCTGAGTAGCTGGTTTTACAGGCACATGCCACCACGCCTGGCTAATTTTTGTATTTTTAGTAAAGACGGGGTTTCACCCAGGCTGGTCAGGCTGGTCTTGAATTTCTGACCTCGAGATCCACCCATCTTGGCTTCCCAAAGTGCTGGGATTACAGGGCATATAATTTCTTATACTTGAAATTATATATTCACCATATCCAGTGCTGTACTGATTTCTAGTATTTGGTAAGAGGGAGGAAGGAAGAAAGGGAGGAAGGGAAAAAAGAAGGAAAGAAGAGAGGGAGGGAGAGAAGGAAGGAAGAAGGGAGGGAAGGAAGGAGGGAGGAAGGAAGTCATTAAAATTCACGAAGTCAGTGAGTCTAGACTTTCAAGTGGCTTCAGATGTAGAGAAAGCCTCCCAAAGTATGAGGAGCCTCACACTAACTCTCTCTGATTCTCAGTTTTCTCATCTAGGACCCAGGGCCATCACTGTATCTAGTTCGTAGGATTATTATAGGTTTAAATGAGATAATAGAAACATTTCGTGACTTCCTTGGTAAATTGTAAATGTTCAATTAATACTACTCATTATGATTAAAATTCACTTAGACGGTATTTCACTCAGTTTTAAGATCTCTAGACGAATATTTATGAGCCAGCCTTAGCTAGCAGTCCCACACTCGTGATAGTCATACACAAACTTAAAAAATTATTTATCGGCCAGGCGCAGTAGCTCATAGCTGTAATCCCAGCACTTTGGGAGGCTGACACAGGCGGATCACCTAAGGTCATGAGTTCAAGACCAGCCTGGACAACATGGAGAAACCTCCTCTCTGCTAAAAATACAAAAATTAGCTGGGCATGGTGGCGTGCGCCTGTAATCCCAGCTACTTGGAAGGCTGAGACAGGAGAATCGCTTGATCCCAGGAGGCGACCACACAGTCAGCCGAGATCATGTCATGCACTCCAGCCTGGGAGACAGAGTGAGAGTTTGTCTCAAAAACAAACAAACAAAAATACATATATATACACACACACACATATATATATAACCTAAATGCCTCATGTTGTAGTTTAAATAATATGGAAGTTAAACATTTAAAAACTAGTAAAGTGTGAAACTAATGTTTCTCCTTTAACATACTCTCAAAGTAGAATCCAGCTAAACTATCCTCATTTACCCAGTGTTATTTATCCTATACGATTCTATTTAGAGCCTCCTTCACTCAGCTGAGTCTAAGAATTTCCTGACCCCTGACAACTTGACTGTTTGTACATTAAAATGTAAATCAGGTTATGAGTCAAGCTCTTACTTGCCTACGGCCCCTTACATGCTGTCTTCTTTGCCTGGAACTTTCTTCCCTATGTACATTAAAATGTAAATCAGGTTATGAGTCAAGCTCTTACTTGCCTACTGCCCCTTACATGCTGTCTTCTTTGCCTGGAACTTTCTTCCCTAGTTAGTTTCATACAACTTCCCTTGTATGGCTAGTTTCATCTCAAGTTTGGGGGTCTCAAAATTCACATTTACCAAGAAGCCTTTCTTGACTCTGCCACCTACACTAGATCCTGCCCACATTTTGCTCCATCTCAGCACTTTCCTTTTCTCCTTCAGAGCCCCTATACAGTTTATAATTTTTTAAAGTATTAATTGTTTAACTCTTTTTGAGTAACCCCTAACAAACCCTAAGCTCTAAGCTCTATGATGGCAAGTTCCATGTCTGACTTATTTTCTTTTCTACCCATAGGTAGCTTGGTCCTACGGTTTAGTAGCACTTGGTATCTGTAGGTTAAATGGAAAAATGAAGTGGATTCTAGAAATAGACTATTTTCCCATTTCTCTAAATTATCCTACTTGGACTGGAAGACAAAAGCCACACCCCGAAGCCTATACCACAACAAATTTCCAGGGAGTAACAAATTCCATCTTTGAACTTTCTGTGTTCCCATTTACTCTATATGGCATCTATGAAATTGCCCAATGCCTAGGGAAACATCAGTAGTGTTGGAGATTTCAGTATTTGGTACGATCCATCACTCATCATTCTGCAAAAGTCTAACAGTGGATTTTGTGGATAAGGACATCCAAATAAAATTATGCTAAAAACAGCTAGAGAAACTTTCTTATACAGGAAGAATAAGGAATACTGGTGTAGTAGTCAGGGTTCTCTGCAGAAACAAAACCAACAGGATGGACTAGATGTATACATGGAGACGGAGAGACAGAAAGAAAGAGACACATTAAGGAATTGGCTCACGTGATTATGGAGGTTGGCAAGCACAAAATCTGCAGGGTAGGTTAACAGGCTGGACAAGCAATGAAGAGTTAATGTCACAGCCAGAGACCAAAAGCTGTCTGCTAGCAGAATTCTTTCTCCTGGGAGATCATTTTTTTCTGACGGCCCTCTGCTAACTGAATGTGGCCCACCCACATTATGGATCTGCTTTATTCAAAGTCCACTGATTTAAATGTTAATCTCATCTTTAAAATATCTTCATAGCATCATCCAGACATGTTTGACCAAATATCCAGACCTAGACTGGTTGACATACAAAAATAACCATCACACTTGGACCCTGTAATGTCATTTACATATTAGTCAATTTATCTTCTCTGGCAAAATGAAAGACATGCAACTGAAAACTTTTTTCTAAATGTCATAACAAGATGCAAAGGCATGTACTTTTAAAATGAAACATCATGTTCTGAGTGACTAATAAGCATGCATTTGAACCCGTACATAAATGCCTTTCACTGAGTTTTATTGCCAGTAGTCAAAATCATTCTTTTATTTTTGTTTAAAATTCTGGCCAGAGGAACCAAAAAAACCATCAAACTTGATATTTTCTGGAAGTTTAGCAACATTTGGAAGCCTATCTGTAGGAAAAATATATGTAAACAGTGAATTTTGAATATTCAAATATATTCAGATTAATGAACAACATATAATTTACACGCACAAATTACCAATCTACTATAACTACAAAAATTCTGTTTACATTCATATGCAAATGTTTGGTTGAAAATCTTCCCATTTTAAAATGGTTCTTAACATTTGGAATACTTTCCTAAACCCCCATCATTTGTGAAGATTCACCTTCCTTGCAATAAAATGTGCTTCAGAAAATAACGTGTACATACTAACGGGTTTTAAGCATACACTGATCACTAAACATAAAAGCTTCTGTCTTAACCAGGATTCCAAATTGGTTAAGAGCTTTAGTTCACAATCAGGTATACCTGGGATCTGATATGATATCAGTATTGACATTTATTAGCTGCATGACCCGAGACAAATAACTTACTTTCTGATTCTCAGTTTTCTGATTTAGGACCCAGAGGTCATCACAGCATCTAGCTCATAGGATTATTATAGGTTTAAATGAGATAATATAATAAAAACATTTAGTGAATTCCTTGGTACATTGTAAATGTTCAATTAATACTACTCATTATGATTAAAATTCACTTAGACAACCAATGTATTTTTATCTAAGAGCGTCTGTAATAGCTGGGGTATTTTTTCTAAGAAAAAGTTTTTATCATAATCAGAAAAAAAGATATTTAAAAACAAACCCTGAAAATATGATGATACATATGTAAGTTGAGTAAAGCCACCTGACAGATGTGAAACTAAAAAAACTGGGTGATGTGGAACACATTGTTAAATAAATAAATTATCCAAAATGTAGTCCAAAGAAAATTACATTGCATCTATGATCCTAAACCCTGTGTGTCTAATAAAATCACCTGGGAATTTTTAAAATATTCCATTAGCCTGTGAAGTGGTAAAATATATGTGTTTGTTCTACACCCCATTTCCTGACATAAAACTCCTAAAATCCTTGGAATCTCCAAAGGAAAATCTTTTGTATGCTAATTAGCAGATGAATGGCTGGCAGCTACTAGGTAACTTCAGGATGGGGGCTGTTCACCAGAAAGACCAAGATATAATTAGAGGGTTGGGACTTTCAGCCCCCTCCCTCAACCTCCTAGAAGAGGGACGGAAGGTTAAGTTGATCACCAATGGCCAATACTTTGATCAATCATGCCTACTTAATGAAGCTTCCAGAAAAATGCAGGACAGCGTTCAGATCCACTTCCAGACAGCTTAACACAAAAGGTTCCTGGAGAGTAGTGTGCCCAGAAAGGGGCCTTTCCCCAATACCTCACCCTCTGAATCTCTTCCTTTCTAACATCCTTTATAATAAACCAGTAAACGTGTTTCCCTGAGCTCTGTGAGAAGCTCTAGCAAATTAAATGAACCCAAGGAGGAGGGGGTTGTGGGAACACCAATTTATAGCTGGTCTATTTTAGAAGTGCCAGTAAAACAGGCAACCAGAGGCTTGCCTTTGGCATTGGGAGTGGGGGACAGTCTTGTGGGACGGAGCCCTCGACCTCTGTGATCTGAGACTATCTCTAGGTAGAGAGTGTCAGTACTGAACTGAATTAGAGGACACTGACTTATTGTCCACTGGAAAACTGATTGCTTCCTTGATGTGTGGGGGATTCCCCCACACATTTGGTCACAAAAATCTTCTCTATTGATTGTTTTTGAGTGAGAGAATAGAAAACGCATTTTGAGTTTGTTTCTCCCACACAGAAGCCACCCCAACCCCAGATCGATTAACCGGATTATTCTAATGAGCAGCCAGGGCTGAAAGTTATAACATTAGATATTTAGTAAAGAGTCTTTGTGTTGGGTAGGAAGTTGACAAGGGGGATAGAGAAGGAAGATTGTTCCATAGTCAAGTAAGTTTTAGAAACATGCATTTCACAATGCACATAAAGATTCTGAAAAATTCTCATGTAAGAAAACCTGTTTTAAAATCCTGAATTTCCTAAGTTCATTTTTGTTAAGAACATTTTTAAAGGGAATCCTATTTATATCTACCTAGAAGAATTAGTGTTCCACAGAACATGCTTTAGCTCTCAAACCTGGCTGAACATCAGAATCACATGGGGAGCCTATTCAACTACAGTTTCCTAAAACTCATTCGCAGACACTCTGATTCAGTATTATCTAGAGTGGGGCTGTGAAATTTTCTTTTCTTTCAAAGCTCCCAGGTGTTTCGGAGGATCACATTTTGTAGCAATTACCCTATAGAGTTTATATTTAGTTCCATAAACACGTCCCCCCTCCTCCACTTCCAAGCTGGGGACAGGAACGGGTCTTTCCACTAGATATGAGGCCTCCTGCAATGCTTTGCTTCTAACATTAGCTGAATAAGAGTTTAGTGGTGATGGCTATGTGTGAAAGAGCATTTGAAGATAATTAGTATTGGGGTCCAACCCAATTATGAATGCCAGGCCCAAGTTAAACTCAGAGGCTTTACATGTAGGTTACTATAAAGCACCTTAGAGAAATATTTAAGTATCACTGCATAAATATCAAGACTCATGGTTCCCAGAGTTAATAAGATCAAGTTTACAGGCTGGGCACAAAAAGCTAACTGCCCACCCTAACTGTGATAACAATTTCTAGAAACACATTTGCAAAAGAGTCTTTAAGTATTAGCTAGAACAAGAAGGGACTTTTTAGGTGCTGATTTTATGAAACAATCTGAAGGCACTGGACAATATGAATTATTCAGAGAAGGCACAAGCTTTTAAAAGAAGCAACATGGCAGCTGTGGTTGTATGGAATGTTAGAATTCCCTTTGAATAAAACTATACACCACAACTTGAAAAGCAAGTAGAGAGATTTACACACCTAATTTGCAAGGTACCTTTCTGCATTCTGCAGAATACAGAGATGTGAGTACTTACTATAAACTGTGGAAAATGCCATGGGCTGTTTAAGGGGATGAATTTTCCAAAGTCCTAGACAGGCCTCAAAAGGCACGCTGAAAAGGTAACTTGTGTGTCTTGTGCTGTGGATGTTCCTAAAAGAAAGCTAAGAGGATAAACAGGGTTACCTGGAAAAACCTCCATTTCTCTTTATAGTTCCTTGGTTGCAAGCAAGAATAACCAACTCTGGTAACCTAAGCAAAAAGAGACTATCAAAAGGATATTAAGATCGCATGGAATAGAAGGAAGAACTAGACGGCCAAGCAGCTCCAAAGCCCTCAGTGGAGATACCATTAATATTGGACCACACACCACGTTCAGTCGGGCCAGGACACTGACACAGCAAAAAGCATAAATCTACTAACCATTTCTTCATCCTTATGTTACTGAGCCCAAGATTCTACATATGAGGAGAGGGTCTGATCATTGCAACTTCGGTCACATGCCTGCATGATGTACTGGAGCAATGAGAAGAGCCTGGCTGAAGGCTCATCAGAGAGGCCTCATGGTCCACTTCCTATTAGGAAGGTTTCATCATCCAACAAGACTACAAACAGTGGAAGAGGTTTTGCTGTTAGAAAATAAAACTTGTTCCTGTGATTAAAAATAAATGTCCACTACAATATCAATGGCTACTACTTGAAATGTTGTCAAACAACATTAAATTTCCTTTAATAATGTCTAAGGACAGCAAATGTTATTAGCAAACGAATGCACCTCAGTCACAAGAGAGAAACACAGAATGATGCCAGAAAATATATTGGTCAGCAGATCAGCACTGTCTACCTTGTCATATAAACCTCTGCCATATAAAACATTCAAATGTTTTTAAATGGAGGAAAAAAAAGAGTGCCTTGTACTCAACTGAAACTGTCCATTTGGAAACCTACAACTTACATGAGATGTCTTCTCATATTACAATATAAAAGCACTTAATTACATTGTGAGATTTTTTTTTTTCATTATGTACATAATAACCTTTGTTGTTTGCTTATTTTCTTGGTTCTCTAATTTAAGCCCCAAATTACTTGTTAATCCCTTTGCATACTGGAATTAAATATGAAATACATTAAGCAAATATAAATATCTTATATAGAAAATGCAAATGCACTTTCATACCCAGTTGACTGTTATCCTCCATAATTAACGTGAGACATAATAGAAAATAACTAATCATAGACCAGGCATACATCTCAAAGCTTAGACAGGTTATGGATGTCACTCCACATACCACCCCCAGTCCGTCATTCAGCTCTCTATACTGAAATCAGGCAGATCCTTCAGAGTTAACAATCTGATGTCACCCCAGCCCCTTAAAATCTTGCAATGGCTTTCTACAACATAAAGAGTATCTCCCGATTTCCTCATATTCCCCAATTTGTCCCATTTGCTAGAGATGCTACTTTGCACAATGCCATAATGCAACAGTCACAGTCATTGCTTGTTGGTGGTCCAACTCTTGGGATAACATTCACATTCTAGTCTATGACACTATGTAAGTGAAGGCCCCACTGCCACCCTTCCATACCCCAGCGTCCACTCATACCTTTGGCATTCTCTGCCATTTTTCCTCATAAGTCCATGGCCATTGTACATACTATACCTTCTTTCTTAATTTTATTTATTGATTTATTCGTTGAGACAAGGTCTTGCTCTGTCATCCAGACTGGAGTGCAGTGGCAGGATCACAGCACACTGTAGCCTCAACTTCCCTAGCTCAAGTGATCCTCCCACCTCAGCCTCCCGAGTAGCTAGGACTGCAGGTGTGCACCAACACACCAGCCAGTTTTTGTATTTTTTTGTTGTTTTCGAGACGGGGTTTGCCATGTTGACCGGTCTGGTCTCAAACTCCTCAGCTCAAGTGATCTGCCCACCTCGGCCTCAAAAATTCCTGGGATTACAGGTGTGAGCCACCACCTGGCCACCCTCTGTCTTAAGTGCTCTTTCCAAACCCAATCTGAAAACTGCTCATGTTTCTTCTTTATCTTATCAATTATTTCCCATAATATCAATGAAACTACCACCATTATATTCCATATCACACTGTAATTTGAGTTTTCTTTTTACATCAAGCAAAAAGCTCTTTGAAAGCACAAGTAACATGCCTTATATATGTGCAAGAAGTCTAACTTTAAAACTGTCTATGTAGGACCTCAGTAAAGGCTGACCAATCACATTGATGAGTGGGATGGTAGATGTGATACTTGGGGTTCTCGACCTTCAGCATAAAGAAAAATGGTTTGAGTTATTTCCCCACTAAGGGCTTCAAGCAAAAACTGATGACAACATGTTTTCACAAATGATAAAGCCTCCCTCCAATGATTTTCAAAGCATTGTCTATTCCATTCATATTGACTATATTCTACCTGCATTTTTAAAAATTTGTGTATCTGTGTCTTAAACGATATAGACTCTGATTATCATTTGGCCACACTCAACTGTACACATCCTTCATCCTTTAGTATTGGGTCCTTACTATACAATTAAGCAGGCTGTATACATGCTTGACATTTAGGCCTCGTAGCAGGGAACCAGTTGTTTCAGTTAGTTAAGAATACAATGCAAATCAATATCTATCAATCTTTAATAAAAATCTATTGATAAAATGAAAATCCTGATATAGTGCATCTGGGTGAGGAAAAAAGTTCTGCATTTCTCACAAGCTCCTTGGAGATGTCAATCAATGGGCTACAATTATATCACAGCCATGGGCTAATTTCTTATATAAATGATACTCTATTCTGAACTATAGATCATGTACTTAGACTGTATAACTAGACCCAACTAGAATGCATGCTTTTAATCAATGAAATGCAGCATACATAACATCAAAGATCAATATCAAACTCAAATAGTCCCTATTGATGGACAATTTATTATGTTATATTCAGATATAAGGGAAACAGCCCTTCCACCCGCTTCAGTTGCTCAACCCTGGTAATTCAGGCAATTGAGAGTAGTGAAATCCATCAGTGTAATTATATTTCTACAGCTCTTTTTAATATCTAAAAGCCTAAGAAAGCAGAATTGGCTGAATTTCTACCATCCTTTCCATTGAAAGTATATATTTTAGGTCTTTCATGAATACTGGTCTGGTGCTCAGAAGAATTACTTAGAAACTATAGTAGAGAGTGCATCTTGGAAATTATCTAACAGGGGAGAATACCAGGGCATGAATAATTAGAAGCCTGCAGTCAGGCCAATTTCCATAATGAGACCATAATCAGATTCTATAGGATATACATAAATGGATGGGGGTCTCTCTCCAGGAATTAAGACACTGATGTGAGTTAGCTTAGTAACTTACCAGAAGAAAAAAAATGGAAAACAGTAAATTCCCATTGTATGTGTTAGAAATACAGAAAGAAACATATAAAAGTAATTAAGACATCTAAGTAATGAGGTCTAATGATGAGCTCTAAACAAAACAGTTTTTGATATAAACATTCTTTGGATCCCATACAATAGGTAGTAAACCAACATACAAAGATGAAACAGAGAAACATTTAAAACAAACTTACTACCAATGTTTCATTCTTGAAAGGCTGTAAAAACACATAGGAAGTAAAATAACATTAACGTGTTTCTCTTCAGATATGTTAAACTCCTTCTTACATGCATGCTAATAATATACCAGTCATTATTGTTATGCTTGCCAAGTTTTAAA
Source organism: Papio anubis (assembly GCF_008728515.1). NCBI lineage: Eukaryota > Metazoa > Chordata > Mammalia > Primates > Cercopithecidae > Papio > Papio anubis. Next base: position 62,823,493 of record NC_044977.1, read on the forward strand.
ATTCAAAGCACCTATAAAGTGACTGCTATTCTCTGGAGTAAACAGAAATTCATTTCCCAGTACTGTCAGTATTACAAATAAAAAATGTGTAAATCTTTTATAAAATTTCAATCACATTTGACTGAAAGCAACTGGAAACATTTTTATATTTCTCCTCTGTCACATGTCAGCATTTCTTTTACAGGATGGCAAGATGGGCCTATTCAGTAATTCATTCTTTCTAATAAATAAGATTCTTGACCATAGCCAAAACCATTTCTCCAAAATGAAATCTCAAATAGTGCTAATCTCATCTCAGTTCTGATACAGTGGCTCGCAGTAATAGTCAACCATAAAACAACGCACTATGGAAATGTTGCCTTCCTCTGTCTCTACACAGAGAGGATTGCATTGTCTATCCTGCAGATAAAAGCACAGGAGCAAACATAAATCACTTTATACAGTATTTTAAAATAATGAAATTTCATATTTGTAAATCATAACATCCACATATTTCATCTATAACACAAGCGTCATATTGAATAAATGCATTGAAAGGGTAAAATCATAATGATAAACAGCATTTTTAGGGAAGGTCTAATTATACACCTGGCACAAGGCTATGTGTATATACAATTAAGTCACTTTAGTCTTCACAACCCTACAGGAATTCCTCCATTATATGTAGGAGGAAAATGAAGCTAAAAGAGGTTAAATGACTTGATCTAATGTTACATACCAACATTAATATAGATTTGTATATATATTAAATATATAAGCAGTAGAGACAGGATATGAATCACTGAGTCATTCTATATCACCAAGTCTGCCTCCAGCCTTTCCTATATATCCCATAAAATAGTGTTTTCCAGCTGTGGAGACTAAACACCAACCTAAAACATGGGATTCATTATTTTGGGGAGTACATTATATTATATTTCTTTTCTTAAGAGTTTACCTTAATATGTTGATTTAAGTAGCCACATTATAAGAAACCTATAAAAATTTGTAAAAATTCATTAATTCAGAAGAACAGGAAAAGGTTCTTCTCTAAAAATAGTAATGTTTAAAAGAAAAGTATTAATTTCACTTATACCACATACTATAAACAATAATATACTGGTGAATTTCAATTATTAAAAGAATTGAGTAGAATTAACAGAACTCTGAATTGTCAATGACCTCACAGTACATATACACACATTACAGCCACCTTAATAGTATCCATAATTGTTTTCTTATCGGGAATTCTGACCACTGGGTTTAAAAAAGAAAATGAAAGGAAAATACCAAGGCTTTTAAGTTAGATTCTAGTAACTGGTAAGACCTTGAAACGTGATGAAAAAAATAGAAAAGAAAAACTCTTTATACCGTAGACTATGTTGTATTATTCTGAGCACAGGATTTTGAATGAAGTTTATTGTACTATAGGTAAGATAGCCAACATTCCACACTGTAACACAGAAATTTTCACAAACATGATGCTGCTGCAAAGCATATCACAAATACATGTCACAATATTATCAAAGCAGGTTATTTTCTATTTCTGCTATGGTATAGTGACATCTTACTCTCAGTACCTCAGCCAGGAAGTAGGGAGGTAAAACTGAGTACGGTGAAAATGGATATGAAACATCCATGCCATTATTCTCTCACACACAAACACACACACACACACACACACACACACGAAAAACAGGCAGGGAGGGGAGAAACAGGCCGCTTCAGTCTCACTCCGAACCTGTTTACTCTTACTAAGAATGTTTGAACAGCTTGTGTATTTTATTTTTCCAGTTCACAAATGGTAGGAAACAGTAAGTAGAAAAGGCTAGTTCACCAAAGCAAAAGATACATATGACGATTGTCTGAAAGGCAGCAGAAAGCAGACAGAGGTCACCAGTGTTGGTCTCAACATTTCAGCTGTACTCCATGGGATCCTGTTGCATCCCCCAGTGTCACAGGAATGTGTCAAAGAATGTTGAAACAATGAACAACAAATACATAAAACATTTAAGGATACTACGTTCTGTTTAAGTTGTAAAGATGGTAGTATAGGGCTCATTTACCTAATGCTTACAAGGTGCCATGCACACTGCCCTAAAGTCTTAAATGTATATCATTAATGTTCACAGCCTATCTGTAAGATTTCACTTCACAGATTTTAAAAACTGCCTTTGAAAAAGTAAGAACGTGTTTGAGATCACACAGCTAGTAAGAGACAAAACAAGGATTCAAACCAGGTCTGTCTGATTCCAAGGCCCATACTCTATTCTAAACCACCAAATTATGTTTATCGTGGTGATCTCGTGTCATCAAGAAGTAAATTATATTTAGTCACCTGCTTAAGCAGAAAATGAATACATTTTACAGGGATATCCATTTTTAAAAGCTATTGTTATATTAAAAACAAACTTTCATTTACCATTACTTAGATCCAAGAATTCTAGATGACCTTGTTAGTACTATAATTTTTTCACTAAGAATTAGATGTGCAACTTAAGTAATCACTGTCTCTATGAAGTTGCCATTCACCCAATTAAATACATTAAAAATAATGCTTGGACTCCCAATTAGTTCACTAATCTGTAAGGAGTGTAGAATCAATATCTAGCTAATAGGTAATCAAATGAGTGACTAAAGACTAAAAAATTCATATTTATAATTAATAGTTGAAGACCCATCATAATATAGATAACAATACAAATTTGCACAACTCAAAATGATGGCAGTGTGCCTAGAATCAAGTCTTACAGAACATACTTGGTGATTTGAGTCATATCATTGTTTTGTTTGATTGTCTTCTTGTCCAAACTGGACCCATCTCAGCATAAGCACACATGCAACACCTGTCCTCACTGGAAATTTCCATGACAAACCTGAAAGGCACAGGCAACATGGATACTCACGATTTATATTAATACAAGTGTGCAAGGTACAAAGTATTTTTATATACAAAAGTTCAGCCCAAAGGTAGAGAGAATACATTACTGTGGTTAAGAACAACAACCAAAAAAATTTATATGATTTTTTTAAACTCAAGATCATTATAGAATGATGATTAATAATGGAGTAGTGATTCTACTGCCCTAACCTTCATTTTCTTATGAACCAAAAAAAAGACAAAATATTTGCATTTTGGTCCCCCAAATGTGCCACTTTTATTTAATTAATAAAAATAATGAAAATACGTACTTAGGGGCTACACACTGATATTGATCCTGCCCAAATATGGAAAATATTTTCTTTCCAAACTATGAAAATGTGTTGAGTCTGGCTTAAATATGCAAGAAAAAACAAACGGTTTCTAAAAAGGAACTAATCCTGCAGTCAATTCCAGCTTTTTCCAGTTTCAAAGACCAAGTAATTATCGCAAATATTTCCTAATCACTCTCACTGACTTGCTTGCCCCACTTACCACAAACTCTGAGTAACAACGCTTATGCTCCATGAACATATATTCTCTGAGTGTAACTGTATTTTTGGCATCTACTATGTTTTAGGCAAGAGATACTTAAAGGTGAATAACAATAATCAATAACAAAAACTGTGTACCGGATGCTTACTAGGATTCGGGCACGTACTACTAGTACTTTGCATGTAGTACTCTACATAATCTTCACAAAACTCGTGTGCCTTAGACAATGTTATAGATGTGTCCTTCACTAAACTAAGTGATTTAATTTATGATGTCTTTTAATTACCTGACAACCCTACAAAACACATATTATCCTACTACACAGATGATGAATCTGTAACCTAGAAAAGTTAGGTTACTTGCTCACAATCACACAACTAGTACAAAATGGATCTAGGATTGGTAAAAATTTTGCCTCCCAACTTCAAGCTGTTATCCACCGTCTCAAGGAACTTCCATTATACTGAGTGGCATGTGAAATGAGAGCTATTACAATGTAGAAGGCAAGGCAACAAATTTGTCCTGGCTTGATCAGGACTTTCCTGGTTTAAAAAATGAATGTCCAGCATCCTGGGAACCCCTCTGTCCTGGGAAAAGCAAGAGAGATGGTCATTGTCATGACAGATATTATATCAGTGGCATGGAAACAAGTACAGTGAGAGTATGTACAGAGGACGGAGCCATTCTTTATGCCTCAATAGTATTGAAAGAGGCTTAACTTAGTGACATTTGAGTTGAGCATTGTGCAAACTATAATAAACACAGTAGAAAAGGACAGCAAGAGGAGACCAAAGAGACAGGCAATGTAAACAGAGTCATGAAAAAAAAAAAAAAAAAAGTCACATGAAAACTTCCAGGATGGGTGATTAGATTGTTACAGTTGATCTGCAAGCCAGAGGGAGGATAGAAACAGGGAAGTAATGCTGGAAAAGAAAGCATCATCCAGGAGGGACCACAGGCAATCTTGGAAGAGGGTATTAAGCCTGAGGATGTGATTTCACCTCATTTCCCTTCCATAACTCTGTAAGGAGAGATAAGCTTTGAGAATAATTAACACTTTTGGGTTTATAATTTAGTGAGAGCTCTATGTGCCTGGGTAGGGATATGCCAAATGGTTCTTGACTGGAAGTCTGATGCATTACGAGGGAGTGGAACTGTTAGGCACACAACCCAAGTAACAGAAGATGAGCTCAGGGAAACAAACAAACAAACAAATAAAACTCCCACTCCCATCCTTATCCAGTATTCTTTCCTCTTTTTTGCTTGGTCTAATAAATCAGTATTCACTTTAAGTGATAAAAATCCAACCCAAATCAGCTTACGTCAAAGGGTAATTTATGAATCTGAGGAGTTGCAAAATCACCAGGTGATATGGTTTGGCTCTGTGTCCCCACCCAAATCTTATCTCAAATTGTAATCCCTGGAATCCCCAAGTGTTAAGGGTGGGACCTGATGGGAGGTGACTGGATCATGGGAGCAGTTCCCTCATGCTGTTTTCGTGATAGTGAATGATTCTCACGAGATCTGATGGTTTTATAAGGGGATTTTCCTCCTTTGCTCATTCACTCTGTCTTGCTTGCTGCCATGTAAGAAATACCTTTGCTTCTCTCTCCCCTTCCACCATGATTTTAAGTTTCCTGAGGCCTCCCAAGCCATACAGAACTGTGAATCCATCAAACCTCTTTCCTTTATAAATCACCCAGTATTGGGTAGTTCTTTATAACGATGTGAGAATGGACTAATGCAGTAAATTGGTACTGCAGAGAGTGGAGTACTGTTACAAAGATACCTGAAAATGTGGAAGCAACTTTGTAACTGGGTAACAGATAGAGCTGGAACAGTTTGGAGGGCTCAGAAGAAAACAGGAAGATGTCGGAAAGTTTCGAACTTACTAGAGACTTGGAGGACTCAGAAGAGAGAAAGATGTGGGAAAGTCTGGAACTTCCTAGAGACTTGTCGAATGGTTTTGGTCAAAATGCTAATAATGATTTGGACAATGAAGTCCAGGTCAGATGGAGAAGAGGAACTTATTGAGAACTGGAGCAAAGGTCACTCTTGCTATGCTTTAGCAAAGAGACTAGCAGAATTTTGCCCTTGCCCTAGAGATCTGTGGAACTTTAAACTTGAGTATGATGATCTGAAATTGGAAATTATGTTTAAAAGGGAAGCAGGGCATAAAGGTTTGAAAAATTTGCAGTCTGATGATGCTGTAGAAAAGAAAACCTATTTTCTGGGGAGAAATTCAAGCCAGCTGCAGAAATCTGCAGAAGTAATGAGGAGCGAGGACAATGGGGAAAATGTCTTCAAGGCAAGACAGAGATCTTAGTGGCAGCCCCTCCCATCACAAGCCCAGAGGTCTAGGAGGGAAAAACGGTTTCTTGGGCAAGGCACTGGGCCCCCTGCTGTGCACAGCCTAGGGACTTGGTGCCCTGCATCCCAGCCGCTCCAACTGTAGCTAAAAGGGGCCAAGGTATAGCTCAAGCTGTTGCTTCAGAAGGTGTAAGTCCTAAGCCTTGACAAGTTCCCCATGGTATTGGTCCTGTGGGTGTGCAGAAGACAAGAATTAAGGTTTGGGAACCTCTGCCTAGATTTCAGTAGATGTATATAAATGCCTGGATGTCCAGGCAAGACGTGTGATGCAGGGGCAGAGCCCTCATGAAGAACCTCTGTTAGGGCAGTGCAGAAGGGAAATGGGGGATGGAGCCCCCAACACAGTCACTACTGGGACACTGCCTAGTGGAGCTGTGAGAAGAGAGCTATGGTCCTCTAGACCCCAGAATAGTAGATCCACTGAGAGCTTGCACTGTGCATGAAAGCAGACACTCAACTCCAGCCATGAAAGCAGCTGGGAGGGGGGCTGTAGCCTGCAAAGCCACAGGGGCGAACTGCCCCAGACAGTGGGAGCCCACCTCCTGCATCAGCATGACTTGAACTTGAGACATGGAGTCAAAGAAGATCATTTCAGAGCTTTAAGATTTAATAACTGCTCTGGCTGGTTTCAGACTGGCATAGGGCCTGTAACCCCTTCGTTTTGGCTGATTTCTCCCATTTGGCATAAGAATATTTACCCAATCCCCGTACTCCCACTGTGTCTCAGAAGTAACTAACTTGTTTTTTATTTTACAGGCTCATAGGTAGAAGGCACTTGCCTTGTCTCAGATGAGACTTTGGACTGTGGACTTTTGAGCTAATGCTAAAATGGGTTAAGATTCTGGGGGTCTGTTGGGAAGCTATGTTGAAATGTGAAAAGACATGATATTTGGAGGGCCAGGGGCAGAATGATATGGTTTGGCTCTGTGTCTCCACACAAATCTCATCTATTGAAACGTAATTCCCATAATGCACATATGTCAAGGGTGGGATGTGGTAGGAGGTGATTGTATTGTGGGAGCAGTTTCCCCCATGCTGTTCTCAAGATTGTGAGTTCTCATGAGATCTGATGGTTTTATAAGGGGCTCTTCCTCCTTTGGTGTCTCTTGCCTGCCACCATGTAAGACATGCCTTTGCTTCTCTCGTGCCTTCTGTCATGATTGTAAATTTCCTGAGGCCATGTGTAACTGAGTGAATTGAACTCTTTCCTTTATAAGTTACCCAGTCTCAGGCAGTTCTTTATAGCAGTGTGAGAACAGACTAATATAGCAGGTTAACTCACTTTAGACATAGCCAGATTAATGGGCTCACATGATGCAAGAGGAGCTGGTTTTGCTCCATCATGCCCCTTGCTACCATTCTGTTGGCTTCATTCTCAAGTAATATGTGGTGACCCCAGCAGCTCTAGGTTCTTTTTTTGTTGGTAAGACAGCTGTAGCAGTGGCAGGCCCACATGCTCCCTGGTTCTAATCTCCTTATTTATAGGAATTAGTTCAAGGGCATGCATGGAACCCAACTAGAGCCACTGAGAAAAAGCAAAGCATCTCACTGCAGTGGTTCTCACTGGGGCCATGTCTGTTCTGTTCTAGAAGCAATTACTGTGGACAGGAAAAGTCAATGCTCTTCCCGACAAGACCTGGTTCCCATGCTCCAATCCTTAAATGGGAAATGGAATCCCACCCAGACCATATGCACTAAGAATAGGATAGTAATAGAGGTCAAAATTAAAAAGAAGCAAGGGAATGGGCATTTATTAGCCAAATAACCAAATTCCATGCTCTCTTTTCCCCATACCTAGAGAATTCGCTGATATTCTCACATGCTCTCATTGGAAATCTATGACAAAGACTGACTAGTTATTTACCAAACCTGTTTTCCTTTCACCCTTCTCCCCCAGGCACTCTGCCAGATGCCACTTCTCAGTTTCCCTTGTAGCAAAGGATGTCTAAATGACTGAGGTCCACCCCAGGGAATATGGGCAGAAGTCATGATAACCACTTGCAGGCTGTACCTACAACAACCTCCAATGAGACTTCTCTGGATTATTTATCACCTCACACCCGGTATCTTGAATGAATGATGAGGACTCTAGGTATTTAAAGAAGAACAAAGCCACAAAACTCTAAGGAACCTGATTCCCTGAATGACCCCATGGACAGCCACTCAATCAGGACCTATTCTACGAGTACTGAACTACCACACAGGAGCAAGAAGTAAAAAGTTAAAATAAGTCACTGAAAATTAAGAGCTTATCTATTATAGCAGCTCATGTTAGCCTGTTACAAAACCCTGTGGAATTTGGCTGAAAACTTGACAGTAAGCATGTGAAAACCTTTCCAGCCCTCCAACCCCATTAAATCATAAGAAGGGGCTTGAAACACACACACACACACACACACACAAGTAGACATAAATGGCACAGAAGTGGGAAAAATTGGAAGAAAGGAGTTCAGAAAAAAAAAGCAAATTTCTCAGGACATGAGGCTCAAGGAAACTAAAGCGGAAATGAACAGGGGCTCCTGGGAAAGAAGTGACTGGTAAGTATACAGTATTTATGCCTACCTACATGGTAAGAAGATACATATCATTAACTAATTGTGAAGATGCAACAAATACATACTGAACAAGAGGAAAAAACTGACTCTTTAATGTTGGAACAACAACTATCTTAGCAAAAAGTATACTCTTACTATTGACCACTACACATTTCCACTGCAGCCATTGGGAACCAAAATTGTAACAGGCATTTTTATGAAAGACAAATACATAGGAAACATAAGATGAGGCAGATTCTCTAATGGAAATGGGCCAACAGGATGAGAACAAGAGGGATCATTTTCTTTTAGAGGGGTACCTGGGATATATATACAGTCCCCTTGGTCATGCAGAAAATAAAGATAAATAAATACATAAATAAAAAATAATTTTGCAAACCTCAGTATGTTACGGATTACATCTTTTTTTTCTACTTTAGTATTTTAAAAAATTCTCCTGGAAACATTTTTTATATATAGGCAAAAGTAAAAAGTGGTCCAATGGCTTAAATAAGAAAAGTATTGAGGCAAAAGCAAAAAAAGCTGTTAAAAAAATCAATTCTGGAGCGAGAGAACCTGGTTCAGATCCCAGCTCTGCTACTTACTAGCTATGATGAACAAATAACTTAGTTTCTCTATGCCTAGTTTTCCTCATCTGTACAACAGAGATAATAACAGAAGGGCAAAGTAGGGCAAAGTGCTTTAAAAAGTATCTCAGAAATAGTAAGCACTATGTATGTATTAACTGCTTCTATTATTATTTATTGTATCCATTCCAGTTTTTCTACCAGAAAAAAAAAAAAAAAAAAAAACCAAGGGTTAGTAGAAGAAAGGGAAGTAACAGTCACTGAATATGGAAGAAATATCACATATAGTAATAAAATGTCAGAAAATGCTAGTTGCTCCCCCAACAATTTCTTCTCCTTCCTGGATAACATTTCTAGACTGTATTTCCCAGCCTCCTTAATAGCAACATACATCCACAAAGAGCTGGGTTCTGGCCAGTGCAATGTAAGGAAATGTAATATGCACTCATTCCAGTTTTGGGCAATTAACATCCTTCCAAGTCTTCCTCTTTCCAATGGCTTGATGCAAGTAAGCACGGTGACCCTGCTGAAGATGGCAAGGGCACAGAACAGATGAAGGCTGGGTCTCTGAATCACATTTTGAAGGAGTACTGCCATGATCACCCATTCTGGGACTTCATACAACCGAGAAATAAATATATTTCACATCTCAGGCGGTATCCTTTTTGGATCCATTATAACTGTTAAAAAGCCAATCTAATAGAGCCAAGCTCTTGACCCATGTTGACTCATGCTCTCATGTTTAATCCCTATCATGATGCCTTAAAATAGATGTTATACCAATTTTATAGCTAAAGAAACTCAGGCTCACAGAAATTAAGGAACTACATTGCCCAGCACTGTAAATGTCATAAATGATGGAGCCAGATTTGGATCTGGGTTAATCTCCTTCAAGGTTTATGAACTTTCCAGCCTCTACACAACACTGCAATGTGGAAAGTGTCCTTCCGATCCTCCCTCATTTACTCCTTGGATTCTTCACTTCTGACCATTGGTACTTAATCTTTAAACTAAAACTCCATTTTTAAAAATTTGCCTGTGTATCTACTTTGGGAGATCTAAGATGACATCTCCAAAACGCATTCATCCTTTATAGCTCATTCTATCCACATATGAGTCCATGACAGGACAACAAGTGTGCTTAATCTATTTGTTACAGAAGATATAGAAGTGTAGCAGTTTTACAACTGGCTAGAGTATCAGAGATAATGAACGGCACAGCAGAGATAAGGAGAGAAAGATTTTTAAAATATCAAACCAGCAGTGATCTTTAAAGTGTGGTACACACCCCAGGGGCTGTGCAAAACGATCCACTGGGATACATAACAACAGCATGAGAACCTCTATTTCATAATTTTTGCTTTATTCATCTTTTTTTGTTTCTTTTTCTGTGTGTTTTACAAGTAGTGTATCATATAACAGCATGTCTTCAGTTTATAAATAAATGTTATTGATATATTCTGATAGTAAACAATAATAATGAAGATCGATACATCTAGGCAGTAAATCCTGCCTCCTTGCCTCCTTCACTAGGCTTAAAACATAGCATTATAGGGAAAAATGAACAAAAAAGAACAAAAAAATCAGTGTGTAGAGACAACCCCCGCCTATCATATGAAATAGGTTCATTCAACTAAAACAATATAAAAGCAAGTTTGTACAAAATATTATTTTTTTAAGATAAGAGAGATTGAAGCTAATGTATATTATGTCTGTCTTCAAATATAACAAAGAAAAACCAACAAGTTAAAATCATAATCAGACAAACTTGTAGAAAAGTCAGTACCATGCATGGGAATTTTCTGCTGAGAAGCTTTATTTTTTTAAGACCTAAATTGAAGGAATGGATGTCCTGTATACATTTCAGAAGAAAAATTGCAGCCAAAAGATTTAGTGCTTAGAGCGGAAAAGAAATCAGAAGACCTACTTTTGAACAAAAAGGAGACAGAAGTAGATAAAATAAGTGAATGATAAAAAAAATCCAACATCATTTGAAAGGTTTGTTCTCTAATCACTCTTAATTATCTGCCAATATGAAATGACTATGGAAAAGGGTACTGAATTGACTCCCAATTGACTTGAAAAGTTTTACAACTCAAAGAAACTGAAAAGTGTTGTTTTTAAAAAAAAAAAAAAAAACTGCAAATAAGAAAATTTACCTCTGTTGAAACTTACATGTGGCTCTGACACGCACCCTTAAACAAGTCACTTCTCTTAGACTCTTAGTCTTTAACTGAAAAGGTCGGTTTTTCCATCCTTGCCAGTTACCTCCCAGGGTTCAGATGAAAAAACAATGAGGTTTATCATCATCATCTCTCCTCAACAAGACAGAGCAGCTGAAACCAGCTTCAACAAACAAATCAATAGCTATTTCATAAGGTAGCAAAAATAATAGTCTCATGAAACTTGTTTTTGATCCTTACAATCTTACCTACTCCTGCGACCCATTGCAGAGATTCCCACAAAATCTTTAAAGAAATCAAGATAAAAATAGCAAGAATAAACTTATGGGTAACATGTGAATTTTCTCATGAATGCCACCCAAATCACCTCAGGGTGCCTGTCTTCATGACACACTGTTCTTTTTCACCCACTTGGGTAGAGACAGAGAAAGACAGAACAAACTTGCTATTAGCCAGACTTGGGAACGCTATTGTGTGGACCTGCTCATACGCAACCTACACAGTCTTTACGCTCCTACCCCACTCCCTAAAGGACATAAACCACAAACCTAAAAAAAAAAAAAAAAAAAAATACAAGCACTTTCCAAATTATCTTACGTGGGTGTCCAAACGACTCAGTTATGTGGCGTTACTCCTTAAACTATACAGCTCCCACTACAGTAAACTGCAAGAGCTTCCCATGCAATTAAATGACACTGTTACTCTGACAAACATGTCCCCGCCCCTATGTTGATTCCAGCAGGAAAACTAGAAAAAGTTCCACGAACATTCCTTTCAGGAACTCCTCTTTACAAATAAAGCTCCAACACACCTCAAGATCCAGCCCACTCTCCTCCACGCAGACCACACACCCAAGGTGCTCAGTCACATTGATTCGCCCTACACAACCTCCGCAAGCTTTTTCGCACCAAATCTGGAGACCCTGGCCAGCAAGCAACCGCCTTATCTTCCCGATGCGCGAAGCCGCCTCCTCGCAGGAGCTCCGCTGTGCTGCAAAATGTTTTCATGCAGCCGACTCTCTGGCTGGTTCAGAAAGATTCAGGAGCCCACGTCCTCCTACCCTCACCTCCACACCTTTCATAAATAGTAAAATATATACACGAAGCACAAGAGAGAAAATGTACGAAGGTTTTGAGCCCTCCGTTCCAGAAGGAGCGCCAGTGGATTGGTGTCTGTGGGGCGCCTGGCGCACAGCTCGCTGCTGTCTGGGTCCGGGGAGGTGACAAGACGGTTGTCTTGCCTCTCAAAAGAAACTGGAAATCCCCCAGAAGTTGTTGGAAACGAATGCCACCCCACAAGCTCCCCTGGCAGAGACTGGGGAAGTCAGGTACCTTCCATAAGAGCAGGCACCTGGTCTGTCACTCGCCGCCGTAGCCCCAGCGCTTAGCACCCAGCCTGGCACACAGTGGATGCTCCAAAAATCAGTGTCTGTTTCCACACGGCTCCTTCCATCACGGCTACGAGCTCCTGTTCCTTTAGTCCCAATTCCCTTCAAACCCCAAGTTCGCCTCCCTCTGCTGTGGGCTGTAACTGGGCTATCAGAAGAAAACCCCCGCCAAGAACCCGGCGCCAGAGGTGAGGGCGCACGGAGAAGGGGCAGTGGCCTGAACCAGTTGGAGGAGCTGATTTTAAGGGTTCCCGAAGCATTCCGGGCTCTGGGTTCCTTGTTTTGTGGCTGCCTCGCAGCGCAACAAACTTATTTTCTGACTAAGAAGGAGAAGAAGGGTCGCTGTGGGGTGACGGTGGCGTCGTCGGGGCCCTGAGTCCTTCTGGGCTCAGGCGTTCAGCTCCCGCTGGTCCGACCCTGCAGGGCTGTCAGGCTCTGGGCTGTAGGGCCCCATAGACGCCGTCCAGCTCTGCAGGAGTGAGAGCCCCAGGAAGCCTCTCTGTCCTTCAGGCAGCCTGCGCGGACCCTGCCCTTTCCCCCCAAATCCGCGAGCCAGGTCCCCGGGACATTGCGCGCCCACGCTGGAGCCGGACCCAAACAGCTCGCGCCTCACTTACCTCAGCACCTGGGCGCTGGGCTGGCGAGAGCCTCGGGTGCCGCGCCGGCACAGTCCGAGGGGGCCGGTGTAGTGGCGAAAGCTCCCTACTTGTAACCAATCCTGGTGTTGAACCCAGTGCTCTGTCTGGTGCGGCGCTCCCCTCCCTCCTGGCGCTCGCGGCGGCTGGAAAAACCTGGCGCGCCGGAGTTCAGGCTGCCGGCTCCTTAGCCGCGGGGAGGGGGACAAGCGCGGGGAGGGGGAGAGGCGCGGGCGGGTGAGTAGGGGCGGGAGACGAGAGGGGAGGAGGAGAGGCGCGGGAGGCCGGGAGCCCGCGCGCAGCGGAGCCGGGCATGCTCAGTGCGCGGCCGAAGGAGGAGAGCGCTGGGGCGCAGCACCTGCTAGGTGCTGCCGAGAGGAGGGAGCCCCAGGTCCCCAACGCGCGAAATTAGGAAAGGGCACCTCTCCTGATTCTTAGGCAAGAGAAGATTATCAACGTGCAGGGACGTAGGGGTTGTGCTGTTCAGCGGCTAGGGATAAGCCGAGACGATTCTCCTTCGTTTGCAACCCGAATGTCGGGGCACCAGGAGGCGCGACCTTCCTTGGTACCCGAACCTCTGGCCTCCGGGAGACGCGGAATTCGGGGGATCGTTAAGGCGCACTGGCCATGGAAACAAATGCTTCTGCGTCTGGGCTGAAAATTGTCGAACCAGGGAATGTGGGTGGGCGGGTGGCATTGAACTCAAGCCAGAAGAGGGGCTTTGGGAGGTTTTTACCTGCCTGTCCTTAGGCGAAGGACATTGGCTAGACAGGCTGCGTTACAGACCTGAAGTCTCACCCATGCAACATGCTTTCAGGTTGGAATGTGGGGCGGGGGGCGGGGAAGGTCAGAGGGAACAGTTGCTATGAAATGGGTACAAGGATCAATTTGTGGTGTCTTGGTCGCGAGGGTGGGGCATGTTGAAAGCCTTGTTATTCGAAAGAATGTGCTTTGAACGACGTTATCATGGTCATTCTACATTATGAATCTACTGTTTCCTTGCAGAAGTGGCTCCCTTCGCCCCAACTCCAAACCTCAGGGTAACCGTAGAGATTGGCTGCAATGCCCCAGCCCCTAACCAGCACTGTGCAAAGTGACTTTGATAGGCAGAGAAAAGCCAACCCAGTCGAACTCGTCTGGAAAGCATTTCCAGCAACCCAGAGGAGCCTCTGTTTCTCTCTCTGGGAAAAAGCCCCAGGGGTTTTGCTGAACCCAGGTCTTCCTGCTCATCTCTCAGCAGTTCAGAGCTACATAAACAACTTCTGACCACTTACACAATCATGTAAACCTACCCTGACATCTCCATTATGTGTAAAAGATGTTAACTGGAAAACTATTTTTAAACTACTGTAGTAAGCAAATAAACATCCAACTCCAACATGTATGTGCAGCAGCTTTATTAGTTCATTCAATGTTGGTTTGGTTTGGTTTTTTGTCTTTTGCTTTTTAAAATTAATTATTATTTTTATAATTCCTGTTCTGGAAGTGGGCAAATCCAGACTAGTGATAGGTATTGTTGTGTTCAAATTTTTCATCACTTGAAATTCCATGACTTTCATGATTGCTGAGATTAATGCTAAAGAAAGTTACCCCCCCACTCCCCACCCCAACCTCCCCACCAAAGTTTCCTGATTACTTAAAGTTGGAGAGAGATTTTAAGGCTTTTTCCTCCCTCCTTGCCTGCTATGTTTCTGTAATAGAGGCACTTTTGCAAAACTGGAATGTTGGTGGTGCAGGTGTTTTCCATGGTAGACAACCACTGAGGATCAATGGTTCCCAGGTTCCCACTCACTTTGAAGGCTTTTGTGCTTCTGCCAGAACCATGATATACTACCTGTACTACGTATGATTTTTTTTAGATTGATTATTTTTCTGCAACTAGTCAATTAAAAGTACATATATATAACTTTTAGTAAGACCGTTTATCAAAATATGCTTCACCAGAAGTTCTCCAGAAAATATTCCTGTGTAACCGTGCATACTCCTAACACATTAAAGGGAAATGTCGTGTTTTAGACTGGACACAGAATTTCAGAAAAGAACAAAGAATAAAATATGTTGTCACATTCCCCACTGGGACTGTAAATTGAAGCAATTTTCAAAGTTGTATGACAATTTCAGGCAAAGTCCCTTAACTGTATTTCTAAATTTCAAATGTACATATTTTGTTTCCATTCTCCTCTTTGGCCCTTATTCTGTGCCTACTATATGGTAGGCATTGTCTTCTAGTAGATTCTGGGAAACAAACTAAACATGACCAAGACTTGCTCCACAGTTCACCATGTAGTTAGGAAAACAGGCATTGTGTATATGGAGAGACAGATTTGGGTCATGTTGAGGGGATGTCAGTTAAACGTTAAGTTAGGAGGAGGCATTTTTCTTTTCACCAACACACCCCCACTGATCCAATGCTAAGCTTGTTCAGTACCTCCCCAACATTTTCTCTAAAACAGCAGCTAGTTTAAAATGCAGCCAATAATCCAGTCCCTTTTTTCCATCCTGCAGGGAAGAAGCAATGCTCAGCTGCCACTTCTGCCAAGATAGAAAGCCTCTCACCGAAGCTCCCAGGATTGGGGAGTGTTCCTAATAGACTCAGCCCCTGTCAGGAGACAGAAATGGTTTATTTTGATGACAGTAGCCTCACACGTGTGTCTCTACATATCCAGGACCCCGGCTGCATGTCAGTTTCTTGATCAGGGGACCTGTGATTGGGATTCTCTGGAGGGGAATGTTCCAAATGAATCAATTAACGCCACCAGCAGCAAGTTCAATACCACTGCACTGAGACCCAGCTCTGTATCATTGCATGAATGAATTACTGGTGCTCATGTAATTTGCAAATAATCATCATTATAACACAGTGGAAAATTTCTCCTGCCCATTTAGCCTGAGTAGCACCTGAACAGAGAGCTGCAATAACCCTCACAACACCCTCCAAAATAACTATTTACACATATGTGAAGTTTTACATCCAGGTCTTTTAATATGGGAGTATCTACATGGACACAAGGTCACCTCTTACACTCATTAAACCAACTGAATGAGGTCTGATAACTCTTAAGGGAAATCAACGCTGAAACTGCTTTTGACTTTTTGGAGACATGAATGGAATACATCATCAGGTTTTACTCAGCATGCAACAGTTCTGCAAACTCCAGAAAGGGCCTCTCTCTGTCCCACTCCCCCATTACGCCTGCTGTATTCCTTCTCTACACATCTGAGGATTTGATGAGTGGGGATTTACTATAAGAGGAGGAAAGAGGAAAAGCATCACAGGAAAAGAAATACCTCTTTTCTGACCACATCTGATTTGATGCAATTTTCTCCTTACTCCTGGCATCCAGTGGGATTTTAAAAAACTCATACATACCGTCTTTCTTTGTTCTAAATGACTTGAATAAGGTTGTTCAATGACAGGAGTGACTCAATCAGATAAAAATATGTAGGTTTTATAATTACAGTTTTACTTGTTTAATGTGTAGGTACCTGAATAGATCTTCAAGCATAAAGTAGCACTTGTATCCCATCCCTGATTTTAAAATATAAACCCAAGTTTGCTTTAATTAAGTAGATAAATCAGTATTTTAATAAAGAATTATATCAAGAAGGGGTTTGTGTTCAGTTTCGAACTGGAGTATAATAAAATAGAACTCAGCTAAGGATTTTCAGACCAGCCTTGCAAAGCTTCCTCCTATGCAATTGTTTTAGGTGACTGATTGACACTTAAGCTTTAAACTAAGGACATTGGACTACTAATGGGCCCATATTGGGATAATGATAATTAGCACACAAAAGCACAGTTAATTGCCATGAAGGTTGCAACACAGACTGACAGATACAGTCAAGGTAAACTAGAAGCCTGACACCCCAGCCAAGATTCCTTTATAAACATGGCTGTGAGACACCCACTGAATTTAAACATAATAAGGTGGAATTAGGGATCAATCAACTGTTTTCTTAGCCATACGTTTTCCAGATTTTTTTGGATTCTTTATACAAAATCCAAAAATAATTGTTCCAAAGGTCTTCAGTTGCAAAAGTATTTATAGTTGATTTCCGTCGTCCTCAGTAATTATGTTCTATAAAGTCACTACAAACTGTGGAGACAATAGAGGGTTATGTTCCTGACAGCCTCTAGTAACAAGATTTTCATCAAGTGATAAAGATATCTTTTTTAATATATACTGTTGATTCATTAACATAGAACTTATGGCCTGCAGCACTGTAATTCTTGCCTGAACAAAACTTATCTAACACATGTATTTTCTCTGTGAGGCACATGACAGCTTTCTTTTGCTTAGGAATGCTAGACAGCACTCCAGCTCTATGCTTGAGGCCATTTTAAGCAGCAAAATCACCAACAGAAAAACCCAAAATTTGAGAAACATGCACTAAATATACTGCAAAAAGGAGACTTTTTTAGAATATGAGAGCTGAAACAAGAATACAGAGCATCACTTTGCTTGATCTCAGCTGGGAATGTGTGCATTGGGCAACTAAAATTTTCATTCTCTGTGCATCTACAAATACCTCTGTGTGTCTACAAGTGTCTACTCAAGTGCCTTAAGTATTGACTTTGGAGTTATAAGTAAATTTTAGCAAGTGGGCAAATTCACAAATATGGTATCTGTGAATAATAAAGGTCAACTGTACCAAATGTCTCCTTTAAACGTCCACATCCGCCCATATGGTATGCGATTCAATTTAGAGACATTCAATTTATACAGAATTCATCAAATCATTTATCTTTTCATCTTATCCTAAACAATTTACACTGTATTCACTTAACTGTAATATACTTTCTTCAATATTTTCATTTTGTTCATATTTTTAATATCAGTTTCTTCATATTCAATGTGTCCTGAACTTTTTTCTGTCATTCAATAGTTATATATCCCCTCACTTTTAAAAGCTGCTTAATATTCCATTTCAAAATATACTACAGATAACTCAATCAGTTCTCTATTGTTGAGCATTCAAATTGTTTGTGTTCTGCTATGATAAATAACTCATTGATAAATACACTGAAGTTAAATTTTACACACATTTTAAATTATTAACTCAGAATAAATTCGCAGAACTTGATCTAGTAGGTCAAAAAGTGTGTTAGTCCATTTTCACACTTCTGATAAAGACATATCAGAGACTGGGTAATTTACAAAAGAACGAGGTTTAACTGCAGTCACAGTTGCACGTGGCTTGGGAAGCCTCACAAGCATGGTGGAAGGCAAGGAGGAGCAAGTCACATCTTACATGGAGGGCAGCAGACAAAGAGAGGAGAGAACTCGTGCAGAGAAACTCTGGTTTTCAAAACCATCAGATCTTGTGAGACACATTCACAATCACAAGAACAGCACAGGAAAGACCTGCTACCATGATTCAGTTGTCTCCCACTGGGTCGCTCCCACAACACATAGGAATTATGGGTGGGGACAGGGAGTCAAACCATATCAAAAGTATTGTGACTTTCCTCATTCATAATTATTAGATTCTGTCTGGTAGATGTCCATGATAAACAATTAGAGGTAATGAGGGCTGGGCTCTAGGCCTCATACTCATCACCCTCAAAATAATGTAGTAAATTATAAGAAGAGATAATTCAAGGCTAAATTCTGCACACATAACAACATAGCAGACATTAAAATACAGTCATTCAAACTGTAAGCTCAATAAAATCCCAACTCTCTGTCCTTACAGTTTCTCCAATAGCCCTTTGAATCAAAGATTCACCAGAGGCAAATGCGACAATATTGCAAGGGCAGGATTCAATTAAAGTCTTACTTAGAGTCAGGCAAAAAAACTCTCTGAAAACTGCTCAACACAGAACTGATTGGAATCAAAATCACAAAACATGATTCCTAAGAATATAGGTTAATGGGCTCACCAGATTTTCTTTCTGTGCTATGCAAGGGCAAAACTCACTGTGCAGTATTTCTAGCCAGACCCGTATCTTAAACACCAATCATTTCGCCAGAGACAATAATCATTCACCAGTGATAATAATCATTGCTATGTTCAATTGTGCCAATTAGCAAGGCTTGTATTGTTAATAGTAAATACTGTTAATTGAATCTCAAGTGAGTTTCAGATAAGACGTTTACAGATGCTACCTTCCCTCTGCAATATGTATTCCTGATTAGGGCTCTGCAAATGTTAACAGCAGTACCCTTATAGGTTAAAACCAATACACACAAAAACACATGCAAACATACAACCATCAGCCATACATCACACTATATATAACATCTTTAAAAAAATTAAATGCAGCATGGAAAGGTTATGTTTGTTTTTAGTATGATACTTATTCATTTTGCCAAAGTTCATGTCAATTTACTCTCTCAACATAGTGTATTTTTTCAGTTCTTTGCATACTTGCTGAGTATTACAAGTTTATTTATATCTTTTATAATTTGTGGACATAAAGTGTTTCTTGTTTTCCTTTTTTAAAAATTTCTAGTGAGGTTAAAGTTTTTATATGTTTATATGTTATATGCATTTTATAGATTGCCTCTGTGTTCCTTATTTATTTACTTGAGCTTTCATGTTTATCCTAGAGATTAGCCAAAGATTTCAGAATATTTAAGGTAGTAAACTTTTATCTGTTGAAAATATTTCTTTCTATTTGCCTTTTCACTTTAGAAATCTGTACTCCCAGTGTTTTAGGAGGCCGAGGTGGGTGGATCACCTGAGGTAGTAGTTTTTCTTTACATTTCTATCTTTGGTGTCATAGACTTAAAGTATATCCTCGGATTCTGACATATAGAATCAAAATGTAAGGAGTCCAATGGACCCACTCCCAAGCAAAACAAGCATAAATGGAGGTGAAAATTATTTAAACACACACACATTTAAAAACTCTGGAAGTGGTTTTAAGGACATATATATCAATGAAGAAATATTTATTCAAGAAAATCTAGTAAAACTCATTAAGAACGGTGAGAGTCTGTGGCATTTGTACCATAACCTTCTCCCTGTCAGCTCAGCATGGCGGAAACTCCACTCCAGGTGAGCACAGCCAAGAACATAGCAGTACCCTTCACTCCCCAGGCAACCCCAGAACCCAGTAAAAGGAATATGGTATCTTTCTGGGAGGGACATACCTTTAGCATTTCTTATCTTCCCCACAATTACCTGTTGCACAGGCTAAATATATCAGGAGTGTGGCCAGGAGGTCAAGGCTACCTTCTTTCACTCAGCCCCCATTCATAGAACAAGGAGATTCTTTCTAGCCAATTGCCCTAAACACAGCTCGTTTGTAAGGAGAAGGTTCTCTGTCAAAAGAGGTAAGCCTAGAATACCAGAGGCTGCTGCCCCAACCAAAATTCCTTCTAAATCTAGGGTGTCACTCAGAGAGAAGCATACAACTGTCCCCACAACTAGTTCCAAAGCCATGGCTCAGAGACTTGGTCCAGGGGGAGAGAGAGGTCATAAGAAAACAAAAAAATAAACAAGAAAACTTACTTTACTTTAAACGGAGTGTAGAAAAGTTCAATTTTAAGGATCTCAATATCAAAGGAGATTTTGGTAGAAAGCAATTAGGAAGAGGATGGTACCTTCATGAGGGATTTAAGCTAAACCTCAAACCAGTAAGCTTATCAGAGAAAAAAAAGAGAGCTAAGAAGAGCCTTCTTTGGGTCCAAGCAAACCCCAGACATTCATCTCAAAATTACCCCATAAAGGAACCCAAGTTTAATTGAATTGTTTTCAATCTAGGGAGCAATTTATGCTCCAGGGCATTGTATAAACAATAGATCAATCAGTTGGGAATTAGTAGAGCTTAACAGCTGGATGTGATCATGGAAACAGAGACTGGAAGAGAGCCCTTCTAAAAGCATTGTATGGGAGGCTGACTGTGCACATGTCAGCCTGCACCCTGTAAGGAGCAAAATCAGAGTCTTCATACTGTGAGGAAAATAGACTCCATTATAATAGCCCAGCAAGTGACTATACAAATAAACATGCAAACAACAATAAACATGTGAGGCAGAAGGGGGCCCTCCAGAGTTGTAACAATATATTATCTAAAATTAAGTTTTCAACAACAAATTATGAGACATGCAAAGAAACAGGAAAGTGATTCATACAAGAGAAAATAAAAGCAGGCAACAGAAACTACCTGTGAGAGAAACCAGATGTCAGATTTAGCAGAAAATAAAAAAGAAAATCTTCAAAGTAACTATTATAAATATGTTCACAGAACTAAAGGAAAGAATGATTAAAGAAGTAAAAGAAGATATGATAGCCATGTTGCTTCAAACAGAGAATGTCAGCTGGGTCTTGTGGCCCACACCTGATATCCCAGCACCTTGGGAGGCTAAGGTGGAAGGATTAATGAGCCCAGGAGTTCAAGACCAGCCTGAGCAATACAGTGAGACCCCTGTCAGTACAAAAATAAAAAATAAAAATAAAAGTAAAAAATTAGCCAGAGTTGGTGGTGCACCTGTAGTCCTAGCCACTTGGGAGGCAGAGGTGGGAGGATCACCTGAGCCTGGGAGGTCAAGGCTTCAGTGAGCCATGATGGTCCCACTGCACTCCAGCCTGGGCAACAGAGCAAGACCCTGTTTCAAAAACAAAAAACACCACCAACAAAAACAAATAGAGAATGTCCATAAAGTGATAGAAATTATTTTCAAAACAACCAATGATTTTTCTGGAGTTTAAAAGTAGAGTAACCAAAATGAAACTTGTACATAATATTCAAAGCAGCACTATTCACAATAGCCAAAAAGTGGAAGCAACCGCAATATCCATCAAATGATGACTAAGTAAACAAAGTATGGCATATTCACACAATGGAATATTATTTAGCTCTAAAAAGTCATAAATTAATGATACATGATACAATGTGTCTGAACCTTGAAAATTTTATGCTAACTCAAAGAAGGCAGTAAAAAGACCACATCTTATATGATTCCATTTATATAAAATATCCAGAACAGGGAAATCTGAGATACAAAGTAGATTAGTGGTCACTTACGGCTAGCGGTTTGGGGAAGACAAGGAGCTAGGAGAATGATAGCTAAAGGGTACAAGTTTTATTTTGAGTCATGAAAAAGTTCTGAAATTGATTTTAGTGATGGCTGCACAATCTTGAGAATACACTAAAAACCAAGTGCATGGTATGTGGGTTTTATCTTAACAGAGCAGTTACCAAAAAAACTATTCCCGATTCAAGGAACATAAATAGCCACTTATCTTTCCTCCTACCATATTTATGCTTTTATTTTTTAAATAGTCATCTTTAATTCTTCTGGCATTAACTTTTGCTTTATTGGTGATTTTTGTTTTTTTAACTAAACAGTTAGACGGTTGTACGAATATCATTGTTTATGGTGGTTTAGCCATAACAATATCAATTCTACTTTTGTGAAAGAAATAAAGGTGTTTTTGAATTTTATGAAAAACGTGCTAATTAAAAGGAACACAAGATACCAAAAGGAGTAACTTCAAGAAATAGCACTTGCAGATGTGAGGGCAATCTGGTTGCGACATCTATCACCCCATTGATCACCAGGGTTGAATTGGCTGATCTGGCTGACTAGGCAGGTGTCCCCTTCCTCACTGCTCCATGTGTGTCCCTCCAGAAGCTGCGCATTTGGTGGAAAAGGATGACCATCCCCCGTAGAGGAGGACCCGTCTTCCGTCAAGGGTATACGAGTAGCTGCATTCCCCTGCTAGAACCTCCAAACAAGCTCTTAAGAAAGAGCACTTGCCTGGAAACATTTTACTTAAAAATCCTGCTTTGAGGAGGAATAAGTATGAAATAAGTGGGTGACTTAAGTCTTCGAAGAAAAGAGTCTTTCGAACAAGTTGGGAGTCAGATTACTCTCATTAAAGTACCCTGAGAGCAAACCGATGAAACAGCAGTAAGGGCAAGAGAGGGGTTGGGGTATCAGGTAACAAGGCATTTGCTGCTGAAATTAAAATGACATCAAGTCATGTATATTCTATTTTTCTAAGAAATTTGCTTTTCAACGAATCTGAAATGCTAATTTTTTATTTGATAAAATATAACATGCATTTAAATATATATCCAGGTTACTTACTTATATTCCTGTAGACATACATTAGTGTTCATGTTCACTAATTTTATATATATGTATATTTAAAATATTTGTTAGGACAAGAAACCTTTTGATTCTTCTTTCACTGTAAATTCTGGGCTATTTTTGTTGATTGATATTTGGAATAAATATTACAATAATTTTGTAATGTTAATTATTATTGATATTTTTATTTGAATTGTTCAAGATACGGAAAACTAATGATAGTAATAGCAAATATACATTTATTTAGTGCTTTTGATGTGTCAGACAATAAGTTTAATCTTTACATACCCTGTATCAATTTATCTTTTTAAGACCTCTATAGGGTAGGTAGGCTGTGTGTGCATGTTTGTGTGCGTGTGTGTTTAACTTTTTAAATTGCGAAATAAACATATATAGGAAAGTGCGTAAGTATAAATTGGCTAGGCGCAGTGGCTCATGCCTGTAATCCCAGCACTTTGGGAGGCTGAGGAAGATGGATAACCTGAGGTCAGGAACTCAAGAGCAGCCTGGCCAATATAGTGAAACCTCGTCTCTACTAAAAATACAAAAATTAGCTGGGTGAGGTGGCATAAGCCTGTAGTCCCAGCAACTCAAGAGCCTGAGGCCGGATAATTGCTTGAACCCAGGAGGCAGAGGTTGCAGTGAGTCTAGATCGTGCCACTACACTCCAGCCTGGGCAACAGAGTGAGACTCTGTCTCAAAATAAAATAAAATAAAATAAAATAAAATAAAATAAAATATAAAAAAAGAACAAAGAAAAGAAAATTGCATAAACATAAATGTAGAGATCAACATATTGTTACAAATCGAACCTTTGTGCAACTAGTAAGTTTATCAAGAAATAGAACATTTTCAGAACCCTGAAAGCTTCTTCACACCCTCTTCCCGTTACTACTCCATCCTAAACAATGTACTCCACAACATTATTATTCATCCTGCCTGCTCTATGTTCTTTTCTTTCCCTCTTTGTCTTTTCTTGGAATAATTGTTTTTATCAATTTCCCCCTTTATTAGTTTGATAGTTATGTCGTCTTTTATTCTTCTTTTAAAGTCACCCTAGAGATTACAAATTCATCCTTGATAAATTAAGTTTAATGTTCCCTGGAATTTTTACTCTTTCTCCAGTAACTCAAGACGCTTAGAACATTTTAACTCCATGTATACTCCTTCAAACTTATTGCTCTTAGAATTGTGATTTTAATATCTCTCTTCTTTCTCCCTCTCTCTAGCTCTCTAACTGGTACCTATTATTTTCCTATGTGTCTATCAGATGCACTGAGGCACTGTTGCTACTGTTTTATGTAGTTATTATGCATTTATATTTACCCACCTATTCACCCTTTGATTCTCTTCATCTTCCCTGCATCTCTTATCTTTTAATCTAGATTTATTTAGAATTGTCAGTGTTCAGGATATTCTGTTGATTCGTTCTTGCTTACATTACTTTTCTGAAAGTTTTAAAATTTTTTCTTCGTTTATAAATTATATATTGGCTGCACTTGGGGTTATATGATTTCTCTATTACTCTAGGAAAAAAATTCAAAGCTTACAGGTTTAAACAATGCTTTTATTTGATGAGATACTGTATGTCAGCAATTTGGATTGATTCTTCTGTAAGTCCTGCCCATATTACTAATGTGGAAGCTTAATTTGGGCTGTTTTAAGTTTTTTTTTTTTTTTTTTTTTTTTTTTCACATTTTGTGTTACATGCAAGACAATACATTGGTTGGACAGTCTTTTTTTTTTTTTTTTTTTTTTTTGAGATGAAGCCTCCCTCTGTTGCCCAGGCTAGAGTGCAGTAGCGCGATCTCGACTCACTGTAACCTCTGCCTCCTGGGTTCAAGTGAATCTTCTGCTTCAGCCTCCTGAGTAGCTGGGATTACAGGTGTGCGCCAGCCGCCTGGCTAATTTTTGTATTTTTAGTGGGACGGGGTTTCACCATGTTGGTTAGGCTGGTCTCGAACTCCTGACCTCACGATCCGCCCACCTCAGCCTCCCAAAGTACTGGGATTACAGGCATGAGCCACCATGCCTGGCCTGGTTGGACATTCTTTACGTGGTTTTGCATTCTTAAGGAAGCTAGCCCTGGATTCTTCACTCACTCTTGTGCAGTGCAGCTGCAAAGCCTCTTAATACTGTACATATGATTCCCTAAATATAACTTCCATTACATTTTGTTGATTAAAGAAGTTCTAAGACAAACTCTGATTCAAAGTGAGGAAGAAATGAAGAAGAAATACACTCCATCTCTTGAAGAAAGGGAAAAAAAGTTGTAGTGTCAATGGGTGTGCGTATACAAATGGGAGGAATTTGTGGCTAATTTTGTTAATACCACAATATGTCATCTGGTTACAAATTATTCACATTTTCTTCACGTGCAAAATATGCTCATAAGTCCTGAGGACTCTCAAATATCTCATTCGATTGTAGCATCAGGCTCACAGTTTCGGATCTTTTGATCTGCATCCAGGCCTGATAATGACAAGGCTTTTAGAGTACAGCTCTTCCTCTATGGCATCTCTTCTGAACTCAGAAAAAGACTTTTGAACTTAAAAGACACATAAAAAGCCTCCATACACCCAGAATACAATGGTGAGACAAGGATAGGATAACTTAATAGAAACTCCGTTTAAAAGAGGAAGATTGAGAAGCATATATCAATCATCAGTTCAGAGATTTTTTTGAAATGTAGGCACACACTTATTGTTAGTTTCTCCTCCTCCAGATGCAGAGAACGCTCCTTGCTTATGATCCATTTACACTACCTAGGAGTAGTGTTTTAGTCCAATGTTGTCTGAATCTCTGGCTTTACTCTCTCAATAATCATTCCTTTTCTATTTGAAAAGGTCTATTTTGCAGCTACATCTATTTCTCATTGTTCCTCTTCCCGTAGTTATAAGCTCAGAGGCCATCTTTTACATGATGTCTCATGTAAAAGAGTCTCAGCCTCTTTTAGACCAAACTAGAGTGTTTTGTTTCATAAATACAATTATCCTTAAAACGTTGTGAATTTCCTTTAAATCTTATTGGGTGACACTCTAAATCCTCAAAGCCATGTGTGCAATTATTTTCAAGACAGATCTGTCTCTGCTTTGGTCATGTCCGGCAGCTGGGAGTCAATAGTCTTAAAATTCTTTTGTCAAACTGTGAGGGTCCACTAGCCTTCTTCTTAAATCTTTCTGAGGTTTTACTAAAGTATTTTAGAGCCACACCCATGGGTTGACCTTACTGAGACTAATTCTTACACTGAGAATATTTTGCTAGCTGGAAGAATAGGGGATGAAAAATAGTTTTATTTTACAAGCCAGAAAGTCCTAGGCCCTCTACATTTCCTCTAAATTCTGCTTGGAAACCAACATTGTCAACATTCTGTTCCAGATTGCCTTATTTAGATCCACACATTCATTAAATGAATTTCTGTCTTTTAAGTAACTTCAGGTTACAGTTTCACCTGCCACTGCATTACGTAAGTCACCATTTTCTAGCCTCCTGTAGATGTTTCCCCATTGTCTTTCCTGCTTACAGTGTGAGTTTCCTCCACAATTTTCCAGGCTTCACTCAACACCAAATCCCAAGGTCAGTGGCATATGTTTTATGTTTTTATTACAGCAGCAACATAATCTTAGATATCAAATTTTGTATGAGTTATTGCTACTGCTTAATATGTGATCCTAATGTTTGAATGCCTTAAAACAATGCATTTGTTTATTTATTTAAAACAATGCATTCAGTTTATTTGCTCACAATTCTATGGTTCAGCAATTTGGTCTGGATTCAGCTGGATGGTTCTTCTGTTTGTCCTTGCTGCAGTGACTTATGCAGCTGCAGTCATTTAATTGCTCAATCGGGGCTAGTAATACGTCTTATAGTTGGTGTTGGCTGTTCATTGGTCCTGTCTCTTCATATGGCCTCTCATCTTTAAGGAGGCTAGTCTCAGTTTCCTCACATGGCAGTCTATAGCAGCACGAGAGTGGGAGCTAAAATTCCAAAGCTTCTTGAGGTCTGTGCTCAGAAATCCCATATCCAAACTTCTTCCTCATTCTCATTGCCACTAGCCAAAACAGATCACAAGGCCAGACCAAATTCAAGGAGATGAAGTACTACACTTTACTTTCCAATACAATAAGCAACAAAGTCATATTGCAAAATAATTTTCATTCAGGAATGAGAGAAATTTCTGGCCATTTTATTTTGCGATGTAACATATCATTGATAAAGTTTCTTAAATATATGACTTCTTATCTCTTTTACATTTTGTAAAACTTCTATGCATTATATTTTCAGATACTGCTCCTGCCTGATTCCTTCTATAGTTTCCTTTTGAACTCCAATGACCTATCTGCTGTTAGGCCTTCTTACTTTATTTCCTAGGTTTATTGCTCTCCCTTTATATTTTTCTCTTTCCTTTTACTTTTGCTCCTTAATATTCAACCTTGATAATTTCTTCTGATTCATATATTAGTTTACTATCTTTCTCTCCAACTATGCTTAATCTGCTTTCATAATATCCAATGAGTGTGTAACTCCAATTTTTGTGCTTTCAATTCCATTTGATACTAAAACAAAGATCCTAATCTTATCTTTTTTGAGCGTAATAATCTTAGTTATTTTAAAGTCTGGTTTTAATAGCTCCATTATTCAGAACCCTTATGAATCAGTTCTTATTTCTATTGTCTGTTCTCTCACTCTCCATTAATGCGGACTTTCCTCCTCATGGGACTGGTTCTTTTTGATTCAGTGTGAGACATTTTGTCTGAAAAGTTGTAGAAATAATTTGAGACCTAGGATGATATGGCATTTTTCTAGACAGCATTTATATTTGATTCTGACACGTGGCCAGGTGAAATATCTATCTCAGTTTACCTTAATCCTGTTGTAAGGATTACAGGTCATACTCTTCCTGAAGAGCAGCCTGACATGATCCTAACCCACAAAATGGTGGGTTTACCAACCTACCCTTTTTAGAAGTCCTAGACTCCCCTTACACAATGAAACTGTTAAAAGCACTGATAATTTTCCCTGTCTTTTAGCACCTCTACCAGAATCAGAAATGGACTTAGAGAAACAACAGCCCCCAAGTCCATTCTTACCTTCCTGACTTTCCTATGTAAAGCTCTTCATTGTCTTGTTAACTCTCCAATGCCTGCAAATGGTAGGGTTTTTCTTTTCGGTCATTTTGCAAGCCAAGAAACCCCAGCTGGCAGTGATACTCTGCCTGGGCCTCATTCGGCCACACTGATGTGTCTCAGCTTGCCTGTGTTATAGTTTGTAACTGCATTTAGTGGTTCCCGAGCTCTTGTACCATCCCCCCAAAGAATAACAATATACGGGACATTGAAGAGTGAGGAGGGCAGAAAAGGATTTTCTTGAACGATGAAAATGGCTATCAGTGGAGAGGAGACACAGCGGGATGGATCCTCTACCAGAAGGTGAGATAGTTCCCCCTGTGTGGCTGGTTCTGGGGCCTTTTATGGACTCAGAATGGGAAGTGTGTGCTGATTGGTTTGTGAGTGTGCAAAAAAGTCTAAAGGGAAGACATCATGCAAAGCTGGGCAAGACAGTGTAGAAAAACCAATTAGCAAAGGATAGGTATATGTAAAATAGGTGAAAGGTGGAGAGCAGTCAGAGAAAAGCATGCCAAACAGGAAGACAAGTTCTCAATTGGGTCCAAGGATGTAACTTGTAGCTTGGCTTTCAGACTTTAAACTGTCTTCATCTTGCAGATGGGGTTTCACCAGGGACCCACACCTGTCTGCTTAGAATTTCTCTGCCTCCTGCCTTTATCACAAGCATACTTTTAAAAAGAATTTATTCAGTTTGTCATCAATGAGATGGGTGGTATTAATTACCTAGTCTGCCCTTAACTGAGTAGATGTCTCAGCAGTTTCTGTTATTATCCTGTTTTACTGATTAGGAAACTTAACCATGTTCACACATGTAATGAATGAGAGATTGAAGGAAATTGACATGTTTACAGTACTAGGCTTGCTAATTCGATAATCCTCTTTTTTTGCTATTATAGGTTTTTATTTTAAAAGAAAAGAAAAAAAGCAAAATCTACCAATAATTTTATTTGTAGCTCAATTAATATGTATTAACCATTTATGTATAAAGCACTCAATAAAGTACTAGGGAGCAATAATGTAGAGACAAAGCACGTAAGATGCTTTCTCTTTCTCAATTCTCAATCTGATAGTTAGGATAAAGCTACTATAGTTCATAAATATAGATGATTATTATTTTTATTTAGCCTATGACATGCAAGAGTAATTCTTTTGGATCAAATGCAAATTCTATTGAACAAACATATATTTATGTCCAAACATATCTATTTATTCATCTATCTTTGTAATGAGAAATATCTGCTATTAAGCCTGTACTTCATTATCTCTCCAAGTGTGGTTAAGGATCTCTTAAATCAGAATCACATGCAGTGGTTGTTAAAAATTAGACTCCGGGATCCAGCCCAATTTAAGAAACTATGAATTTCTTTGGGTAAGGCCCTTGGAAACTACAGAAACACCCAGATGATTTTCACGCACATTAAATATGGATATTGACTACCTTAAATATATTTTGGTTATTTATATCCCCTAAAATAACTTCTCTCATAGCTTATTTTTTCTTAGGCATTTTATCCTTTTTGGGGACTTTAATTACCATCTGGATGTGGATAAATGTCAAATTTTTGTTCTTATTCTAAACCTTTCTCCTGAGAACTGGATTTATATGTCCATTTGCCTTCAGAACAAATCTGTGTGAATGTGTCGTAGGCAAGAATGTCTAAAATGTGCCAATTTTCTGGACTATTCTCTTAACTCACTCCCCATTTGGTCATACTTCTTAGTTGCCCTCAGAGTAAAAGGCTTTACTGTTCATCCATCTCCCCAAGCAAAGAAGATCATCTTCACCCTAAATTCCTCTATCTTGCTTTATCCTCATGCAACATACTGATGAAATTCAAAGACTGGTTTGGTAAATTTCACAGATATATCCCAAGTCAATTAAATTCTTTCCATGTCTATTGATATAATATAGGCTTTAGACTTCTCTAGGTTGGATAATAGAACTTACTTTAAAATATAAAGCATTTTATATTTTAAAAGTCCTAGATTCCCCTTACTCCAGGAAGCTGTTAAAAGTACTGATAATTTTCCCTGTCTTTCAGCACCTCTTCCAGAATCATAAATGGCCTTAGAGAAATAGAGCTCTTCATTGCCTTGTTAGCTCTCTGATGCTTGCAAATGATGTAGGATTTTTCTTCTCAGTCACTTTGCAAGATGGGGACCCTTGACCAGCAGTGACACCCCACCCGGGCCTCACTCTTCCATGCTAGCATGCCCCAGCTCGCCTGTGTTATAGTTTGTACCTGTGTTCAGCGGTTCTCGAGCTCTTGGATCATGCCCCAAAAGAATGAGGATATGCGGGACATTGAAGGGTGAGGAGGGCAGAGAAGGATTGTATTGAGCTACGAAAATGGCTTTCAGTGGAAAGGGGACAGGGAGGGATGGATACCCTACCTGTCTTACCCTACCCATCCTACCTTATCCTTAAAATATAAAGCATTTTATATTGTAGGCTCTTGTACCTGTGAGCACCAAATCAGAATCACCTGCCATGATGGTTAAAAATTCATGTAACTGGGCCCTACTTCATACTTACTAAATTGTAGCTATAGGAGTGGGGCCCAGGAATCTATTGTTTAACAAATATCTCTGGGTAATTCTAATGCACATTTAATCTTCCACTTATAAAGCTGGATGCTTTCACTAGAGACAGCAAAGAGGGGTTAAGTATAGAATAAGGCAATTGAATAGCGTGCATAAAGAATGTCAGATGTGAAAGAAACGAGAGAGATAACAACTCTTAACTGCACAGAGGAAAAGCTGAGACATAGAGGGTCACTCAGCTAGTCAGTGATAAATTCAGAAAAAGAAGCCAGATTAGGTGACTTTCAATCAAGCGCTTTATTATACTGTACTGCTTCCCTCTTTTCAGTATGTTCCAAACTAGAGATTATTTTAGGAAACTTATTTAGACCAACTAGAATTTGGTAATGATGTTATAAATACCCCAATGCTACCTCTCATGTAAAATATGTAACTTGTTCATGTTTTTGTTAAAAAGAAATCAGCTATTTGCTTTTATGGTCAAGATTTTGAAATGTTTCTAAAGAAAACCAGTGCATACTTTTTATAAAGGAAAAATGTACTTCGTAGGTTTTTAAATGTAAACCACAAATGTAATTGAAATCATTTTAATTGTAAGGCAAGACTGAATTTACATCCTAGGAAAAGTCAATGTAAGCAATTATAAGAAACTCCTAAAGCTTATGCACTCAAAGAATGCAAAGATATTTTAATTGAGATTTAAAGACACCATCTACCTAGAAATCTTAAAGGAAGAATCTACTAGTTTAACTTCATTATCTAGCTCTGAACTTGACATTGTGATAAAAAAGTAATGGTTTCCTTCCAATTATTAAAGAGGCATGTATTTTAGAAAAGGGAAGAGATGTTTAAATGCCTTATTAAAACTTGTTCAAAATGTCTTGCATAAACCAAAGAAAAGTTTCAAATTTGGTGGAAAAAAATAGCAGTTTCAAGAAGATTTGTGAAACTGAAACTTTATTAGCACTCTAAATTTTCTTGAAAATATCTAACAAACTTTTGCCCATGGATGAAAGGAAACGAAGTATCATTTGGCTCTGTGTTCCCACCCAAATCTCATCTCAAATTGTAATCCCGCACGTGTCAAGGGCTGTAATCCCCACTTGTTGAGGGACGGAAGTGATTGGATTATGGCGCAGTTTCCCCGCTGCTGTTCTCATGATAGTGAGTGAATCTCACAAGATCTGATGGTTCTAAAAGTGGCACTTTTTCCTCGGCCCGCTTTTATTCTCTCTCCTGCCACCTTGTGAAGAAGGTGCTTGCTCCTCTTCACCTTCCACCATGATTCTAAGTCTCTCGAGGCCTCCCCCGCCACAAGGAACTGTGAGTCAATTAAACCTCTTTCCTTTACAAATTACCCAGTCTAGGGTATTTCTTTACAGCAGTGTGAAAATGGACTAATACAATCATCATCCTCAAATAGTCGCTTATTGGGCAGATCCTGTGAGCCCAGGGCTCAGGTAAGGGCTTTCTGAGTGTTCCTGCTTAGTAGTCCTGTTGTAGTCAGACAAGATTCTCTGGATGAGAAGGTTTCTTGCCCCCCTTTCCCTGGGGAGGTAGATTTTGCTACTACACTTTCCCCTGAAGTAGTGAATCTTTTGCTTGGGCCTTGGGAACTGGAGTATTTCATACTCTTCCTCCAGTAGATTAAGCGTCTAAAATATTCTTTCTTTCTTTCTCTCTTTCTCTCTTTCTCTTTCTTTCTTTCTTTCTTTCTTTCTTTCTTTCTTTCTTTCTTTCTTTTCTTTCTTATTTCTTTCTTTCTTATTTCTTTCTCTTTCTTTTCTCTTTCTTTCTTTCTCTTTCTTTTCTCTCTCTTTCTTTTCTTTTCTTTTCTTTTTTCTTTCTTGTTTTGAGACAAGTTCTCACTGTCACCCAGGCTGGAGTGCAGTGGTATAATCATGGCTCATTGCAGCCTTGACTTCCTAGTTTAACTTATCCTCCCACCTCAACCTCCCAAGTAGGTGGGACTATAGACATGTGCCACCATGCCCAGGTTGGCTCATTTTTAAATTTTTTGTAGGGTCTGGCTACGTTGCCCAAGCTGGTCTCAAACTTCTGCGCTCAAGCGATCCTCCTGCTTGAGTCTCCCAAAGTGCTGGGATTGCATCTGTCTTTGAATTAGAGTGTAATCCATTTAGATTGTATGTGATTATATATTTGTTAAACTTAAATACACCATCCTGTCCTTCGTTTTCTATTTGACCCATCTTTCTTTGTTCCTTTTTCTCTGCCTTATTTTGGATTGAATATTTTTAGAGAGAATTTTATTCTTTCTTCTACTGGCTTTTTAGTGATGCTCTTTTGTCATATATTTCATTTCTTTGCATGTTTTAAAACAATATTTAAAAATATTTACCAGAACAGGCAATAGTCTCCTAAATATTACTTTTAAAGTGTAACATTTAACAACATATCTTCCTGAAGACATTAGGAAGTTGTTATTACTTCAGCCTGAACTAAACACCTTTTAGTGTGAGTCTCTTGGGGACAAAGCCCACCAAATTTTATTTTTCCAGAATTTTTTATATGCTATTATTGCTGAAGATTTAGAATTCTAGGATGGCTTCTAGGATGACTTTTTTACATGTTTAAGAATAATTCCTTTTCTTCTATTTTTACTGTTTCTAATAAGTCAGTTATAATTTATCCTAGTCCTCTGAAAGTAGTATTCCTTCTTTGCTGTGTTTTCCTGCTGGCTGCTTTTGAAGATTTGATTTTTTATCCTTGGATTTTAGCAACTTGTCTATCATGCACCTAATAGTTCATAGAACATATTATTTGCAATTATTCTGCTTGTTGTTTTCTGAACTTATTTTGAGGTTGATTATTTTCTTCAAATTTGGAAAATTTTCAGATATTATCTCTTCAAATATTTCCATTGCCCCTTTCTCTCTTTCCTAGGACTCCTTTTACATGTATATTAGATTATGTGATACTGTCCTATAGTTTAGATATACTGTTCTACTTTTTAAAATTAATAGACTTTATTTTTCAGAGCAGCCTTAAGTTTACAGAAAAATTGAATAGAAAATACATAGACAGGTGCAGTGGCTCACACCTGTAATCCCAACAGTTTGGGAGGTTGAGGCAGGCAGATCACCTCAGGTCAGGAGTTTGAGACCAGCCTGATCAACATGGTATAAATCCGTCTCTACTAAAAATACAAAAATTATTTGGGCATGGGGGCATGTGACTCTAGTCCCAGTTATTCTGGAGGCTGAGGTAAGAGAATCACTTGAACCCAGGATGTGGTGGCTGCAGTAAGCAAAGATCACACCACTGCACTCCAGCTTAGGGGACAGAGAGACCCCACCTCAAAAAAACAAAAACAAACAAACAAAAAACCCCCACAAAAACATTAAAAACCCAAATACAGAGAGTTCTCATGCTACCACTCCCACCCCCAGCACACACACACAGTTTCCCCTATTATTAAAGTCTTACCTTAGTATGGTACCTTTATCTCAACTGGGGAGCCAATATTGATACAGTATAATGAACCAAAACCCATGGTTTACATTAGGGTTCACTTGTGGTGTACATTCTGTGGATTTTGAGAAATGTATATGGTATACATACACTATTACAGCATCATACACTATAGTCTTACTGCCCTAAAAATACCTTTTGCTTGACCTTTCCTGGAGCACCTATTTATCCTTCCCTGGAAGCCACTGATTTTTTACTGTCTCCATAGTTTGGTCTTTTTCCAGAATGTCATATAGTCAGAACCATATAGGATGTAGCCTTTCAGATTGGCTTCTTTCAATTAGCAATATGCATTTAAGATTATTCCTTGTCTTTTCATAGCTTGATAGGTCATTTCTTTTTAATCACCAAATAGTATTACATTGGCTGGATATACCAGTTTGTGTATCCATTCAACTACTAAAGCACATCTTGGTTGCTTCCAAATTTTGGCAATAATGAATAAAACTGCTATAATCATTTGTGGTTTTTGATGGACATAAATTTTTGGCTCATTTGGGTAAATACCAAGGAGTATGATTGCTGTATCTTATGCTAAGAGTATGTTAGTTTTGTAAGAAACTGCCAAAGTATCTTCCAATTTGGCTGTGCCATTTTGCATTCCTAGCAGCAGTGAATTAGAGTTCCTATTGCTCCACATCCTCACTAGTATTTGGTGCTGTCAGTGTTTTGAACTTTAGGCATTCAAATAGGTATGTAGTAGTATCTCATGGATGTTTTATTACGCTGGTGTGAAAGGGATTGCACCAACCTAATAGTATGCCATTTCCTAAAGGCATACAATATTTAGCATCTTTTCTGCTTTTATAAATTTTTTTTTTAGAAAGTTGAAATCTCACTGTGTTGCCCAGACTGGTCTCAAATTCATGGGCTCAAACAATTCTCCCACTTCAGCCTCTCAAGTAGCTGGAACTATAAGCACACAGCAACATGCCTGGCTTGGGAGCATGTTTAATATGTCCATTTGTCATCAGTTTATCTTGGTGAGGTGTCTGTTCAGATCTTTTAATCATTTTTGGACTGTGTTGTGTGTTTGCTTTTGTGGAGTTTTAAGACTTCTTTGTATATTTTCAACACAAGTCCTTTATCAGATATGTGTTTTGCTAAGATTTTCTTTTAGTCTTTTGCTTATCTTTTCATTCTCTTAACAGTATCTTTTGCAGAGCGAAAGTTTTTATATTTGATCAAGTCCAACTTTAAGTTTTTCTTCATGAATTGCACTTCTGGTGTTTTATCTAAAAAGTCATTGGCAAACTCAGGATCACCTACTTTGTCTCCTATGCTATCTAGGAGTTTTACCGTTTTGCATTTTACATTTAGTTCTATAATACATTTTGAGTTGATTTTTGTGAAAGGTGTAAAGTCAATGTTTACATTCATTTTTGACCTGTGAATGTCAGTTTTTGCAGCACCATTTGTTGAAAAGCTATTTTTTAAATTAGTTTTTTTCCTCTGAAATCAATTTAAATAGTTTCTATTGGCCTGTTTTTGAGTTCATTGATCTTTTCTTTTTCTGTGTCCAGTGTTCTGTTAAGCACACCCATAGAATTTGCATTTTTGATATTGCCCTTTTTAGTTGTAGAGTTTCTATTATATCCATTTTTAAACTTCCCATTTTGTCTTGAAGTTCTCCATCTCTTTCCTCATTCTGTTCATCCATTATTGTGTATGATTTAAGCTGTTTTTAGTAATTTTGAAGTTCTTGTCTACTAAGTCTAACATATAGTAGAATTACATATTAAAAGTAATGGCAAAAACTGCAATAACTTTTGCTTCAGCCTAATATATTATCTGTGTGTATGTCTCTGTTGATTCCTTTAGCTCTTGGTTATGGGTTATAGTTCTCTGCTTCCTTGCACACCTAGAAAACACTATTCTGTGCTGTACAGTGTTGGTGTTGTATTTAGACATTTCCGATATTGTTATTTTCCTTTAAAGAATGTTGAGTTTTCTTCTGGAAGGAAGGAATTTATTGGCAGTTCACTTTAGTCATATTGAAGCTCAGTTTTAGACTTGCTAAGATGGGTTTACTTTAGTTTGCCCTTAGTTCCAAGGCAACATTGTTTGTCTTTGTACGTGTTCCTTACTCTTAAGTAATAGACTTTTGGGCGTTTCAATGGAAAGGTCAATGTATTTATCAAGTACCTCTAAGTTGATAGGATTGTACCTCAACTCTCCCTGGCACTGGACAACTGTTACTGTTGGAAGCTCTGCTTAGCTATTTAGCCACCCAGATGTTGCTTTATGATTTAAAATTCTTACCTTGTACATTTGCAGTTTAGGACTCAGTCAAGAATATGAGGTGAATCTGCATTCATGTTTAAAATGTTCCCACCTGAAGTTGACTTATTTTAGAGGGTTTTTCAATGTTAAGTCAATCTAGTGGTCCTGAACTCCAATCTCTGTTTCCACAGCCCTACCTCTTTACTCTTCTTTCCCTGTGTCATAGTGAACCGGGATGTTACCTGAGGGAGAGAGTTTAGGTAAATATAGGGTCCACCTATTGTGATTGCCTTCTTTCACAGATTTAAAATTGTTATCTGAAGGGGAATTCAGCTGATATAAGATACTATTTCCTTAATGGAAGTAGAATACCTCCCTTGGTATTTGGTTATTTGGTTTTCTTCCTTGTAATTTTCAGTGCTGGACATTCTGTATGAAAAACTGTAGTCTTTTCTAACTCTTTAAGGACTTTTTTTTTTTCTAGGAACATTTAAAGCACAGGCCTATTACTTTAATACAATTAAGTATTGAGAGGCTCCAAAGCCATATTTCATGTGTTTATACAGAATCTGAAATGGGCACTCAGCAAAGGTCTTACTCATGATCAGAAAGAAAGGGGAGTTCATTGGGAAATCATTTGGATCTTGTATGATTATCAATAGGATTATTTTATCAACCACTATGATATCCTACACTAGACATGTATTATTACTCCCTGCAATGATTGAAGATTTATTGAAAGCATTTATTATCTATAAAATATATTAGAATTCCAATAGATATTAAAATGTCCCTCATACTAATCTTAGATAACTTTTAGTTTCTCAGATCTTAGACGTCAGGAGATTCAGGGAGCTGAAATCTCATGAGGAAGAATACAGTATAGCAGAACAAGTCTGAATTGGATTTTTAAAAAAATAGCCCAAGTAATTTAGCTAACCAACATTCAAATCCCAAAGATAATTTACACATACAGAAGCACAGGCCATTGACTGCATTGTATTTGACTAAATGAAATGTCCAGGTGATAGCTTTATGATTTTCCCCCAAAATAATAACTTTACTAAAAACAGGGGTGTATGTTGTTATGTTTTCACATTTGGTAGGCTAAAAAGTTCTGTTTCAGTGGTTTGCCAACTCCAAAAATTATATATTTTTTAGCAGATGTCCAATGTGTAAGATGGTTCAAATTTGATGTGCTCTAGTTAAAGTAGGTGTGAAAATGGAACCGTTTCATACTTTGGACCCTCCAGTTTTTAGGGCTTATACATTTTTCAGCACCTTCAGAGGACTTGAGATGAGGTCTCCAAAAAATGAAAGAGAAGACTCAAAATATAAGTTAATAAATATTTGATTAAGTATGTTACAAACATATTTTGTTAACTTCACTTTCCAAAATAGTTCATCACTTATGAGAACATTATGAAGGTTAGGCTTTTCTCACTTTGCAAGAATCCTTGAATATGCATTATGATTGCTGAGAAATCATAGGCAATAAGTTAAATGAGTTTCTCACAGCCACACAATTTTAAAAACAAAGTTAAAAATTATTTTTAACATTGTATTTACTGTGTAATGTGAGTTTATTTTAATGTTTCATAAAATCTTCATAGGAAGGGGTCAAAAATCACAACTGCTTGGCAGCTCCTCTGACGTGTTCAGTTTTGCAGAGATTCAAGGGGGTACAGTTAGACAACCACAGGAGTTAGTGAACTCCTAAGTCTCTAGCTTCGTTTCATTTATGCTATGCACTCAGTCTATATCAGGAATTACATGTGGTTGTTACATAGTGAGTAAGATGGAACCAGGTTTCCATCTTATATTATGGTTAGGATTATTAATGGCAATATGTAATGGTTATCTAAGTTAGGAAACAGCTTAGTACGGAAGTGAAAATAATTATTGCATAACATGCAACTTGTCCTTCAATAACATTAGCTCAGACATTAAAAATAACTAGGATGAGGTTAGAGAAGATAATGGAAACTCTGGACTCCACCTCTATGTCAGACCACTCTGTGGTTTCAGCTTACTTATCACCTATCTTATGAACCAAAGTGCATACAAATACAACCTAAACTCCTCGGGTAAAAGATGTTCTTATAATTAACGCACTAGGGAAAT
This sequence comes from Papio anubis, assembly GCF_008728515.1. Taxonomy (NCBI): domain Eukaryota; kingdom Metazoa; phylum Chordata; class Mammalia; order Primates; family Cercopithecidae; genus Papio; species Papio anubis. Next base: position 62,862,141 of record NC_044977.1, read on the forward strand.
AACAACACACAGCATCTGATTTTATACTATGGCCCTGAGTTCTGAAAAAATACAATCTCTTTGAGTTTTTAATTGAATGTCCTAAAACCTGTTAAATGTAATTCTAGATCTCTACGTCAAGAGCAGTGCATTTGCTTAGCTAGTTTTAAAGGCAATTAATTAAAGGTCAATGAGAAAAAGTATACTATCGCAAAAGAAATAAGAGAAAGAAGAAGAAAAGAAGCTTATTAGAATACAAACCTTTCTGAGAAATTTACAACCCAAGGTATCATGAAACAGCCTTAGCTAGAAGCATTTGCTGCTTAGTCTTGGTAATTTAAGCTCTGAAAACAATTTAAGTATAATATTTTTGTTGGAAAGTTGTCTCAGCTCAGGAGAATTTTACATTTTTAACTAATGTTATTGCTGTGCATGGCCCTTTTATGTATCTTAGTAGTTGACTTATTGTTAAAAATTTGACCCTGATTGGGATCATAGAGCCCTAACTTGCGTACCAAGTGCACCCTTTTATTCTTTTGGAGGAGTCACAAAAATAACGCATGTGGATTTATTATTCAAATAGCTAAGCATAATGTATTTGTCCTTCTCCTTAATATTGATGGAATACTATATCCCGGCAACTTTGCTGTAACCTGTTATTACCTGAATAAGCCTTATTTGTTATTCATAAGCTTTCAAGTACTTACTACTTCGTCTTTTTTTTTTTTTTACCCCTCATTGCCTATAATTGCTTCTTAAATGCTTTCAAATAAAACTTCTTTACTTATCATTTCTATTCTTTATAAAACTATTCCCTGTAGTCAAGGTGAATCATTGCCACCTCCTTTCTTACTGTTTTGTGCTAAACAAGCATATTTTCCTGCCGCCTATGTGAGTAATTTCTTTAGTGCTGTTGTAAGAAAAGTCTCTAAGCCTACTGAAACCAGTCTTACAAGGATTGCTGAAATACTACTTCTCAGTATGTACAGAATTTTGCAATATTTGCATCTCTGTGTACTTACTATAGACCCTAAAGTAACTAAATGAAGGTATATAGTTTCATTTATATGTTGAAGACCCTACTGTGACAGAGGTCACTGTTTAATTATTATATTTTCCTCAAAATATAAGGGACTTTTGTGGAGAAGATATGATAGAACTGGCTTTAATTTTTCTGTTTATTTTATTACCATTGAATACATTCAAACACAAAAGCTCAAAGAAATAGGCATTTGATTGGCTTGGTTCTAAGGTATGAAGGACGAGAGTTGTTAGTATCTAATTTGCATAGGAGAAAGAGAAAGTAAAAAGTCTAATTCAATCAAGCAATAAAAGAGTTTGGTCCCAGTTATTCAAATCTGTCAAAAGAGTAGATAGATGTATCGATGCTTTATGTCAGGGCTGCTTCTTGAATCTACTCTTCCCATAGACCATTTTGGCATAGGAGCACTAGAGTAAATGCACTTCCTTCTTGACTAAATTACCTCGAATTTTATGCATCTGCAGCTAGTCATTTAAACATGTCAAGAATAAAGGAAATAAATCTTCAGAGACTGTTGGATCCATCTCTGAATAATAGCTGGGCCATCACTGAAGCCAGTGAAATACTGCAAAGATGTGGTCTTGGCTCACTGTGTATTGAGAGTTGAATAGTGTTCTCAGAGCATTGAATTCAAGTAGAGGGTTCATGCAATACATGCCCTTAGCAAGAGTTCATGCACTGGGTGCAAGATTGATTACATATTTCATGAAAGCCACACTCTCAAACTATTAATGAAAGGTTCCTCTTACTTAAGGCCAGCAAACCAAAAATTGCCTGCTAAGCAGAAAGTAAGTATATTAAGAAACAAAGCACCAGAGATGCACTTTGTATTGGAGATTCTCCAACTTGATAAAGAAAAGGAAAAGAAATCACGGGCTGCAAAATACTATAACCAAAATCGACCTGCTACCTAAAATTGCAATAAGATGAGAATTCATTCATTTATATAAAAACATTTTTTGAGCATCGACAACATACCAGGCAACACTAGGACAATGTTATGGGGTGATGCTATTTTGCTCACTTTTTAAAGTCCAGTACTTATTTGTTTTATGTGCTTAACACACTGTCCTTGCCTTCTAGTAACAGGACATGTATTCCAATGACTAGAATATAAGATACTCTTTTAGATAATAATTATAAGTGAGAAGTCATGGTCAAATATTATGCTTTTTTTTTTTTTTTTTTTTTGACGAAGTGTCTCTCTACGGCCAGGTTGGAGTGTGGTGGCAAAATCTTGGCTCCCTGCAACCTCTGTCTCCTGGGTTCAAGTGATTCTCTTGCCTCAGCCTCCCAACTAGCTGGGACTACAGGTGTGCAGCACCATGCCCAACTACGTTTTGTATTTTTAGTAGAGATGGGGGGTTTCACCATGTTGGCCAGGATGGTCTCGATCTCCTGACCTCATGATCCACCTGCCTCGGCCTCCCAAAGTGCAGGGGTTACAGGTGTGAGCCACCATGCCCGGCCTAAATATTATGCTTTTGATATGTTAAATATTTATTCGTCCTCTCCATCCTTGACTTTTTTGGAGTTTCAACAGTATTTTCTATTTGTCTACCATTCCTCCCAATATAATGATATTTGTATAAAGTAATTGTCTATTATTCTTCCCTCCCCCACACATTCATATTTGAAAATCAAATCCCATGTCACAGGGGAAGCCTGGCAATCACAATAGGGCAGTGGCTCAGATTTAAATTTTTCATCTCATCTTCAAATAACAGAATACATGTAGTCCCAGAAATACTGGCAGAATTGAAAAAAGACATTCATTAGACATTACTTTGTTATGTGTAAACACTTGAAACATTTCATAATTTTTGTTTAGTAGTTCCTATTTTTTTTTCTTTTTTGAGATGGAGTTTCGCTCTCATTGCCCAGGCTGGAGTGAAATGGCGCAATATTGGTTCACCGCAACCTTCGCCTCCTGGGTTCAAGCAATCCTCCTGCCTCAGCCTCCCAAGAAGCTGGGATCACAGGCATGCACCACCACGCCTGGTGTGAGCATCAGTGGATAATATATACCTACCACGTTTGCGTATGATTATGACTGTGTTGATTTCTGTAATGAAGTCAATGGCTTATTTGTTTGTTGATGATGGTTGTTTTTACTAGAGCCCATTATCATCACAAAAATATGTTTAAAACTCTCACGATCTTGAGAACCCTGACAAGAAAAAATACTACTTTCTAGACTAACCAGCAACAATATTAATAAGCTAGGCCCTACTATGCTCTGGGGAATTAGCAGAAAATTCATTAACAATATTTTTGATCTATTTAATATCAATTCTAATCTTTGGTTAATCTGTCCGTCGGTCAGTAGGCTTCACTTTTAGTGCCTATCTATATAGAAAGTGGACTTGCAAGTACAGGTAAATTTGGCACACATTACAGTTCTTAGCTGAGACCTCAGACTCAGTAATTTTTTGTTTTTAGAAATCTTTTTTTTTTTTTGGCAACCATTACCAAACTATAAATGAGCTTCATTCATTTGCCATGTGGTTGTTCATAAGACAAATGTCCAAGTGGATCAGATTTCTGCAATTGCTAGGATTCTTGAGAGGTTCCCTAGCCTCCATTCACCTAGCTATCTGTCTCTTTATTTAGGGATGTGTCTTTGCATGGTACTCTGTTTTAGCATTAGGCATTTTTTGAAGGGTTAAGGGTCATGTATGTTAACAGAGTGTGTGGGGAGCACTCCTATAGCACTTTCACTTTCTAAGTATCAATAACAGAAATGTGAGAAAATCACACGTGGAAATCTCATGCTTCTAGCAACATTCACAGTCCTTCCATCTGCATTATTTTCAAGTATTTAACTCAGATTATCTAGTTGCAAATTGAATGCTTTAAGGCATTCTGGCTCCATTTGAGAGAAATACTTTGTTTTGACCTTTTGGTTTTCTCTCCACCTCTTGCATTGCTTCTGTATGCAACATGCTTGGGTAATTTTTTGAGACACCAATTTATAATTCCTTGGCAAACATCAGATGGTGTGAAAATGTGAATATGTTAATGATGTTAATACACAGATTATACATTCAAATGACTGCAACTTACGTGTATAATGTATTTTAGTTATTTTATTCCTTATACTGTTCATCATAACATTCAGGTACAAAATTTTTCCCTCTTTTTACTTTTAGAAATAAAACCAACATCATATACGAAATTTTTAAAGGTAGCATTTTGGGCTTGCAAATATAGCAGATTTAGTTGCTTTTAAGTCTGTATTTGATCAGTTTTAACAACTTTAATACTACTGAGGTTGCTAAATTGCTGTTAAGTCTCCATTTATGTTTTGTTTTAAAGAACTCAGAGTAGCACACATTTATCCTGAAATACTTGCAAAATTAGGTGATAAGAAAGTCAGATCATTGCATATCTGCGTGAATAATATTAACACCACTAATATGGTAATCTATGATTATTGATGACAACTTAGATCTCCTCCACATTGCTTTTTTTTTTTTTTTTTTTTTTTGAGACGGAGTCTCGCTCTGTCGCCCAGGCTGGAGTGCAGTGGCCAGATCTCAGCTCACTACAAGCTCCGCCTCCCGGGTTCACGCCATTCTCCTGCCTCAGCCTCCCGAGTAGCTGGAACTACAGGCGCCCGCCACCTCGCCCGGCTGTTTTTTTGTACTTTTTAGTAGAGACGGGGTTTCACCGGGTTAGCCAGGATGGTCTCGATCTCCTGACCTTGTGATTCGCCCGTCTCGGCCTCCCAAAGTGCTGGGATTACAGGCTTGAGCCACCGCGCCCGGCCCCACATTGCTTTTTTACAGAGATGTACAGTTTAGAAAATGATTATTCATATGTTAACTTATTTTTATTTGATAGTCATGATTATTACCATTTCCTTCTTCATGATTATCTTCATCAAGGATTTACTTATTGTTTACACAATACAAAGCACTGCAAGAGGAATTGATAGATGCAAAATGTTATCTCTGATCTTAAAGATAATGGGAGAAATTCTCCTTTTTAACTAGCAAATTTATAGGTGACTTGAAATTTTATTATGCCAAATTTTCATCTGATTGCAGTGGATTAGGGAGATACCTTCATGATCAAAAAGGGAAAACGAGGCCTAAAATAAGTAAAAGTAGCTTAATCAAGGGAAAAAAAAAGCATTAAAGGTATTAATCTAATTCTGCTAGTAGTCTAGAATATTCCTTATCAGAATATTCTCTTTTGGAAAAAAAAGACTAAAACATTAGAATATTTTAATAATTGAGAGGCAATTTTTTGAAAGCAAAGCAAAATAAAGTTCTTTTGTGGATGGATAAGAATGCAAATATTGTTTAAAATTAATTTCAATCTTTCCTTCAAAGTTAACAACAAAACAGGCAAACAAAGGACACCAAACTACCATCTTGCTTTCCTCTGATTATTTATAAAGGAAAGTGGCACTAAGTAAAGATGCCTGAAATCTCAGTGTTCTCTACTGACTCCAAAATTAGCTATAGATTCTGTTTTAGTTTGTGTCATTAGACTATGTCTCGGAAAAATAATTTCACAAGAGATCTATTTGGATTAAAAATGCATCCTGATGACTCCTTTCATTGCAACGAACAACCAAATTAGTCTCTGTGTGTTCCTTTCCAGAAAGCATATAATAGGATAAATGATATTTACAGCAACTGCCTCTGAAGAACTCAAATACACTCTAAATCTACTGTTCTTTTGGCAAAGATGAATATTGATATTTTACTCCATGTCTACCAGTGTCCTGGAAACATGTGATTGTACCTTCACCCTTTCACTCTCCTGATTAGATATTACTGCATCAGGTTGCATAATTTTAATCTGAAGGTCACAGTCAGTGCTTCTGATCACCAGTGCCCCTACTCACATCCTTCCCTTGTCGGCCCTGTCAGAATTTGAGGCTTTCTCAACATTCTCTTGGTTAGGGGCTGTCTATGGTAGGACTGCTATTGTATACAAGTGATAAACCTTGAATGATGTTATACTGTACCAGATAACTCACAAAGTTTTGCTCACATCTTGGGATCTGATGCTAAACACCTCTGGCAACCATTTGAAGAACATCAAGATTTGCCCAGGCCTAATGCAGTGGCTCATACCTGTAATTCCAACACTTTGAGAGGCTGAGGCAGAAGTATTACTTGAGGCTAGGAGTTTGAGCTTAGCCTGAGCAACATAGCAAGACCCTGTCTTTAGTGGGGGAAAAAAATTAGCCAGGCATGGTAGCCTACTCCTGTAGTCACAGCTACTAGGGCGGCTAAGGTGGGAGAATTGCTTGATCCCAAGACTTCTAGGTTACAATTATCTATCATTGCACCACTGCACTCCAGACTGGGCAATAGAGAGACTCTCATCTCTAAAACAAACAAAAAAAAAGACTTGGCCACCTCCTTCTGTTACCTTAGGTAAGTGCAGTAGTGTGGTATTCAGTAACCTAAAAGGCACTCCTCCTTACCAGAACTGTACCAAAACCCATATTCTGGACAGCGTAATACTTTGGCAACCTTTCAAACCAATATGCAGTAAATATGTTTTGTTTTCTTTTCTCTCTCTTTTTCCTTCCTTCCTTCCTTCCTTCTTTTTTTTCTTTCCTTCTTTCTTTCTTTCCTTGTTTCTTTCTTTTTTCCTTTCTTTCACAGGGTCTCAATCTGTCACCCAGGCTGGAGTATGGTGGCAAAATCACAGCTCACTGCTTGGTCTCTTGGGCTCAAGGGATTCTCTCACCTCAGCATCCTGAGTAGCTGGGACTACAGGCACAGCCACACCCCCGCCGCCAATGCCTGGCTAACTTTTTACTTTTTATAAAGGTGGGATCTCACTATGTTTCCTAGGCTAGTTTCAAACTTTGGGGCTCAAGCAATCCTCCTGCCTCAGCCTCCCAAACTGCTAGGATTACAGGCATGAGCCACTGCACCCAGACAGTAAATATGTTTTCAGTTTTAGAAGACAGTATAGTCTGAGGTTTGTATAGAAAATAGATGGAGATGGAGGACCATGGCTGGTTAGCATTTTTCATCCTCTACTTTGTTTTCCTAAACAATTCACTTTCATGACAAATTAGTAGACGCTAATCGGAAAAACAAAACTACTCAGATACCCACCCTGATTTTCCTTAGAAGATAGCTCAGAGGCTCCTCTTCCATTAGCATGTCACTTGGAGGTCTTATCCCCAACCTGGTGACTTATCCAAGTAGTCCTTTTAAAGGAAACTTTCCTGTCAATGACTCTGTTAAATATATATTTTTTTCATCTCATTGTATTTTCATGTAATTTTTTTATCACCCTGGTAAAGGTTTAGTGTCCTTCATGATATGACACTCCATGGGGCTACTGCTTAATCCCATTCTGCCCTCATCCCAAATTAATGTCAAATCTTACTGGTCTCAAAGCTCCCATCATTTGCATGAGACACAGACTATTAGGAATGATGTCTTAGTCCAATCCAATCTCCTTCATATAAAGATGAGAAAATGGAGTGCCCAGAGGAAATATGCTTGATAGGGAAAAATGCTTAATTTGCGTGAGGTCATCCAGTATATGGAGTGTCAGAAGTAGGTCTTCTGATCCTATCCCTGTGCTTATTCTGTAAGTGTAACTGGATTAAGAAATGATGTTAATGAAGTGAATAAAATATTAGCTCTCATACACCCTTAGAAGTTAAAAAAAATCATATTAAAGGTTATCCAAGATTCCTTTTGATGTTTTAACCTTCTAATTTTGACTCTGTAAAGCATATTTTTGGGTCTTCATTATACTTTCCATTTTTCCCCTTTTCCCCTCTGCCTGGGAACGTCTCACATCCATCTAGTTAACTACTATGCTGTCACTGTATGCTATCCTAGGCATCACTTTCTTGGAAGAATCCTTTTCTGAGTATCCATATTATGTTTTCTAAAATATCCTTCTTCTAAGTAACACTCATCTCTATTGTAATTAATATGAATTTATGTGTTTCACATTTTGTCCTGCACATTATACTGCAAGCTCTGATGATGGCAGGGATCACATCTGTTTTGATGATTTCTTCTACATTCTTTTGAAAATTACACTAACTTTGGCCAAAGTTTTTCTCTTGTGACCGGGTTTAACCCATGAGCCCCCAACACCTGTGTGGTTGAGTTTAGGCGTGACAGTGAAATCGTTAAACTGAACATGGTGAGGAAGGTACTGTTTTCCTCTTGGTTAGTAGATCATGTGGATATAATTCCAGAATTATCTAATGCCCTGCATCCACCTTCATCACAGCAGCTGGCCCAAGGGAATAAGATCAACATGCATAATCAGGGATAAGATAAAGTATAAAAGAGAGAGAGAGAGAGAGAGAGAGAGAGAGAGAGAGAAAGAAAGAAAGAAAGAAAGAAAGAAAGAAAGAAAGAGAGAAAGAGAGAAAGAGAGAAAGAGAGAGAGAAAGAAAGAGAGAAAGAGAGAAAGAGAGAAAGAGAGAAAGAGAAAGAGAGAAAGAGAGAAAAGAGAAAGAAAGAGAGAAAGAGAGAAAGAAAGAGAGAAAGAAAGAAAAGAAAGGAAGGAAGGAAGAAGGAAGGAAGGAAGGAAGGAATAAGAAGGAAGAAGAAGCGAAGAAGGAAGGAAGGAAGGAAGGAAGAGGAAGGAAGGAAGAGAGAGGAGAGAAAGAAAGAAGTGCAAGGTATTGGAGTCCCTGGTGTTGTGGTATCCAAAGACTGGCTCCATTTCTGCCCCATCTACGATTTGGTTAAATTAGTCAAAACATTCAATTTTTAATTTCTTTTTCGTTTTGTTTAAGCTAGTATGGGTTCTGTTTATTTCAGCAACAACTAAATTTCTAATTAATTCATTGTATTAATAGCACCAATTACAGTGCTACACACACTCAACTAGTTCTTGAATAAAGAATGAATAAATATCTTTGAACCAGAACTCAAAATTAAATATCTCTTAAGAAGGGGTGTTCATGTTGGTTCTAATTCATGACTTGTGGATCAACTGAGATTTAAATATGCTAAATATTTGATAATTTTATTGATTAAATTACTCATATGACTTTAGAAGTACCTTATAAAGCAAGATATGTGGAAACTTGAAACTAAGGGTAACTAATTATCAATCTTTTTTTATGAATCCAACTGAATTCTTATATGATGGCTAAAACTTACAGGAATTAAAAACTAGAACGAAATACAGCAGGATACCAAACAAAAATCAATCCTGTATCCCAGGAATTCATATACACCTTAAATGTATCTCACCACATGATACAATGGGTGACTTGTTAACTGTTAGAGAGTATGAGAATAAAGAATTCATGACTCATCTTGTCTGAAGTCCTGTTTCTTTATCTGTAAGTAGAGACGATAATTTTGGTGTGGACATTTATCAGACGTTGGCTGTCTTGCATGCAAATCCTTTTATTACTAGTACTCCTTCCTAGTTCACCTTGCAGACATTTTTTGTGGGGCACTTAATGCAGAGTTTGGACCATGGGCCCACTGTTATAACCTGGTGAGTAACATGGCTTCTGGCATGCAGTGAGACTACTAAATACTTGTGAAATGAATACGTAAATTACGGAGAGAACTGAAAATGTGAAACCATAATGTAGCCTCATACAATTTTGCATGCTTTATGGAGGCAAATCCCATGTTTAGTGGTTAATGTGGACATTGAACTATATACATTTATGTTTATACCAAAAATGCTCAGTATAACAGAAATATTCCTTCTTGGAAACAGCTTGACTTCACTATACACAGAGAGTTTAACTCACCTTCAAGTTGTATCCATCAAAGTTAATTAATCCATATTTTACATATGACTTTGGAGAGCACCCTCTGAAATGCAGGCAAAGCCATTTGGTTCAAGAGGCCCCATCCCATTCTTTATTCAACACAACTTTCTTCATTGAGGTCCTTCCACATGTACTTCACAACCTGGATAGCTGTGGAAAGTAATCAGTCTGGCACAAAAACGCAGCCCACAGACTTAGGGCCCACGTAATTTTTATTCAGATCTACTCTGCTGTAATTGTTTGGCCACTTGATGCTGTCCGTAACATTTGTAATTTTTCACTGTTCAGTATCCGACTCCCCCATCCACTTGGTGATAGTATCGTGATTGTGGTTGTGATGTTCACTCCTTCTCTCCCCTCACTTAGCGTTTGTGCTTCTGGTGAAGCTAAACCCAGTCCCAATTTAAGCAGATTAGCACATTCAATTCGCAGGGCCACAGGTAGGGTTTCAAGGCACAGGAACCAAGGAGAGCCAATTAGTTATGAGCAGACATTTAATGAGGGCTTCTAAGAAAGAAGCTTTCTGACACTTTTAAGAGAGCTGTCAGAAATAATGTTCTCTTGACTTGTAGGAAGAGAACAAAGTGGTTTGTAGCTCTTGTAACTGCTGGTGGCCATTTTGTGAAAGCATTAAGATGAAACAGCCATTGCAAAAGATGACACAGAAATATAGAAATAAATTGGATCTTTGTAATATCATTGGTCTGCTTGATCTTGATGAACCTTTAGTCCTTACAGTTACTTGTGTCATTAACTACCTCTATTGTTTAATCCTATTTGAAAGAGACATTCTTTCATTTATAACTGAAAGCTTTCTAATGAGTCATCTGCTTTGCTGGAGCTCAGATTAAATTGAGTCCTTTGTCACAAAGGCATCCATGACCTAAACCCATAATAATCACCCAGTGTTTCTTTTCTATCACCAAATGTTCCATCTTTTAAATCACCCAAATGTCTCTGTGTTTTCCAATAAAGGATGTGCTTGGGGTGTAAGTATTGGCTAGAAATTTTTTCAGTTCCAAGTGATAGAAAATCAAACCAAGTTTACTTAAACAGAAAAAGGAAATTTATTACTCATATCACTGAAAAATTTTAGAAAACTTTTGATTTAGGGATTCAAACAATATTGACAGATCATATTTTACGTCCATCCCTTGGTTGTGCAATTAAATTGGTTTAATTCTCAGGTTCCACCAAGAGCCATCAGCAGCTCCAGGCCTATGTCATTTGGCCTCCAGGTTCAGCAAGAAAGAAAACAAGCTTTCCTTAGACTAATTTGGAAAAATAACTCTTAGCCCTGATCTCTTTGATCGAAATTGGGTTACCTCCTGTCCCTGAATTACCATGGTAAAGAGTATAGAGGCTGAAGTCTCATGTCAGTTCAGGAAGTCAGAGACGGAAACAATTCTGCCTGAAGTTCTTGCACTATGACTGGGAAAAGGAATGTGGTTCACTAGAGGAAAATAGAGGTCTTTGGATTAGACTAAGTTAAAACAGATGAGAAGTGCAGACAGTAAATACCTGCTGCATTTTACAAACCAAAGCCAAATTCTAAGCATTTTAGAGTTGCATTTTGAACTGTGGCTCCTATACTTACACAATTTTAGAGTTAGATGAGTCCTTAAGACTTGACCTTCTGAGAAGTGAAGAATATTTTTGTGGGATTAGGATCATATAAGAAGTTGGTGACAGAGCCGAGAATAGAACTCATGGCTACTCACTCTCAAGAAAATTGATTTTTTGGGGGGTATGCCTCTAGACTTATAGAAAGAGTATGCACACCAAAGTTACAAAGATCTCTGAGTCCTAGTTCCTTGTTAAAGGGTGATAAGCTTACTTAGGGGATTAAATCGGATATGAAATGCCATTAATATACCATATACACAGTCTAGAACAAAGGTGATCCTATTATGACTCTAATTGCAGTTTTTTTTTCTTTAAGAAATTTACTTCTCTATATAATCAAAAGATCATGGAAGGGGTACTATTCTGTTTTCACGGACGACATAGCCATCTTTTCTGTACATTAAATCACAGCATCTTCATCTTATTCTCAGAAAGCTTTCAAGAGAGTTGTTATTAGACACATAAATGCCCCTAAGTACTGGGATCATATTATCTAAAAAGTGAATAGCCTTCAAAGACAAGAAAGAGCTGGTTTAAGAAATCAAGGTTTATCCACTGAGACATTGGACTGTCTTTCTGGGACTAACCTCAAGCAAGTGTTACCTTTGGCATGCCCCTTAACTTTTCTGTAAAATGAAGATATCTTCCCACTCTTCCACACTGAGATATTGGGACAATCAAATCAGACATTATGTATTAAAGTATTTGGGAAACTGTAAAGTAATATAAAATTTTAAGAAAAATATATTTTCTGCACATTAGTAAACCTGATTGATACATAAAGGAATTTCCTTTATATTGTTAAACATTTTACCATTGTTTAATATATCTGTATTTATCAGCCAATTATGAAGTAGGCTGAACAATATGAAATTGCTATTTTGGTTTTATTTGTCACTAAATCTAATAAAGAATTTAGTGCAAAGTATAAATGCTTTCTAGTGTTTATCTCTTCTATGGATAGCAAAATTACTTCTCTCTTTTCTATATGTGTGATGACTTGTTTCAGAAAGAAAAGAGAGACTCTGATTTTTCTCCTTAATATTACTTCTTTATATGTTCTCCTTCTATTTTTATAGTTAAAATAATGTTCTCGTTTTAGTAGTTCACAAACTTGGTGGAAATTTGAATCACTTGGGAGCTTAAAAATATTCTGATGTCCAGGCTGTTCCCCAGATCAATGACATGGCAGTATCTGTGGTTGGCCCCCAGACATCAGTACATTAGTACAAGTCCCCATGTTATTTCAATATCCAGCCAAATGTGAGAACTGTTGCTATTCCAAGGTCACTCAACAATGGTACTTAACTAAGAAATGGGCAGGATAGTAGAAATTTTTTTCTAGGAGAGTTCTGAGATTTAATTTTAACAAAAACTTTAAAGGTTGGTATCAAATTTATTTGTTATAAAGTCTTATTTTCAATTTTCTAATGTTTTTAGTGAGAAATAAAAGGAAGAACAAAATTTCAGTGACATTTTCTGTGTGCTCTGTAGAAACTATTATCACATCCCTGAAAATCATATTTTCACCTCTGAAGGTGTATTTCCATGGGTTTTTTGGTGGCATCACGGTTCCAGTGTATGATTCACACTTTCAAAATAAGCCATGTCACCCTTTCCTCATGTGTCTTTTCCCTCCTAAAAACTTTCACCTGCAATTGCATCTTTTAAAAGCATGTTTTCTGTCTTTTGTGGTGCAAAACATAAATGCCATGAAAAAAAAAAGTTAAGAAGGGAAAATAAGGTCTGAAATTTTGTAAGTAAGACTACAGAAATTCTTGATAAAGGGCCTGTTTCGGCATTCTCTTATGCTTTCTAATTCAACTCAATGAAGAGTTGACAATTCACCATACCAGAAGCACAAAATGAGAAATTTTGAGGGCCAATGCACAAAGACAGTTTCCTAAATAGATTGAGGAAAAGAAGTGTACTATAACAGGTATATATGACTGTGATACACAGTAGGAACTTCTGAGGTCAGGAAGCTTGAAATTTAAAATCCCCAAACTTTTCTGTCCAGTGGTCTGTATGGAGAAAGGATTGTGTCTGCCTGTGGTTTTTTACTTATATGCACAGTTCGAGCATCAGGCATGTCATCTTACTGGGTTTGAGGTTTGGTCCTACTTATTGTCAGTGCCCAAAATTGTGTTTCTCTCCTGGAGGCTAGAAGGGAAAAAAGAAAGTATAATAAAAGAGAGAAAGAAAATGACTGAAGAGTGGTATTAAAATTTTGTGTATGAAAAGTGAAAATAGTAAGAACTATGATTTTTAACTGATTTTTAAATTTTCAACTAATTTGCTTCAAAGTTGAGTGGTGTCCACCTTGGAAAAAAAAAAGAAAGAGAAAACACCCTCAAATCAGAGTGCTTATAAAAAAAAGAAAATTAACTAAAATATACTTGGAGGAAAAGGAAAGAAAAAGGAGAGATCTGAGGTTTTTTTTTTTTTTTTAAACTGCTATTTATTTGACAAAATACATTTGAATTTAATTAAAAATGGCAATTACTTGTACATACATTATTTCAAAATATTTTCACTAAGCACCAAATAGAATAGTCCCCCAATCTTTTGACTGATAAAAGATTGCCTTTGAAAGAATGCCTAAAACAATCAGTTTATTTAGGTTTTTAAGAAATAAATCTAAAGCTGCCAATTAGGATTTCTAATTACCATGAGAAGATTCAGTTAACAACCTTGAAGTAATATAATATGAGATTTTAAAAACTTTGTTTGACTTATACATCCTAACTGAGAGGATTTGTTTGCCTCAGGCTGCTAATCACATGTCCATGTGCAGGTCTCTCTCTCTCTCTCACACACACACACACACACCACTGAGAAATAAGTATCATGTGTAAATGATAAAGACTATATGGTCCCTGTATATTTAAGGGGAATAATATCTAATTCTCATGACTGCAGTATTAGTGAATACACGAATGAAACTGAGAGCTTGCTCTGAGTTATTCTTTTATTCTCTACTAAATGGGACCATTAGCTTCTGGACAGGGGAAAATAATGGTATATTCATTTCACGTGTCTGATAGTGTCTTGCTCCCAGTAATGATAAGGAAACAATGCACATTAGCACATTTGACTACATAAGCCAGGAGAGTAGAATATCTGAGTGAGTGAGGCTCCTTCTAAGACACATTAGAGAGCAGTGGTGATTACGGTAAATTGGAGAGTAAATACTCATCTAAGGCGTGTAAATGGTACTTAGAGCCAGCTGATTATGATCATATGAAAATGTGAAGCAAGAGCTTCTAGATCTTCTAATTTTTTGTTTTATAAGAGGAGCCAGAAAGCTGGTATTTTATGTGAAGTATGCCGAGTATTTCATTTTGGGAGATAATTAAATGCATCAAAATGTGAGCTACATAATATACATTTGACTATGGCCAAATATGGTACATAGGTCACAACTTTACAGATATCTGATTTCTTTGTATTTTAATCACTCAGCTGTGTGATTTATTTTTGCAACTCTCGTAAGTCTTTAATTGATTCTCAATCCTACTTTGACATTTATCAAGAGTTGTTGGTTGTACTTACACTAATAACCTATGCCTTCAAATTAACACTGAGTTCTTAAAATCTAACGACTGTTTCTTCAGCTGTATAGAGGGAATGAAATAGGACCTACCTCGATGATTAATTTTTGTGTTAAATTAGTTAATATATGCCAGCTCCTCATGCTTTGTAAGTAGTAAATGTGTTTACTATTATTATAAGTCTATGTTGGAGTACCCAACACATCTCTCCAAAGATTATCATAAAGGAGATGCTTTGAAAATATGAGTTGATTGATTGATCAATAAGTTTATGACAACAAATATCCATTGAAGAACTTTTCTCATCCTTTGCCACTTGGACATGACCTAGGATTAGGAGGATATGATTGAGAATAATTAGATTTTAGTTTAAGCCTCTGATAGCATGTGAAAGCCTAATTTTTGAAATAATTATAGTATAAACATTTTTACAATAAATAAAATATGTCTAAATAGCTTCATAAATATTTAAACAGCTAATCCACAAATCCACCTGTGCTCTCCAGGCAGCATAGTTTGAAAGCACGAGCATTTTTTTAGCAGCATGCACACCATTAGTGCACATTATTTATACAAATGCAACTCTTTTCTCAGGCCAAGCCACTCCCCATTTAGAGAGAAGCTTAGTGGTCAAACTTACAAAAATACAACTGTTTCCTCCCTGGATCTGTAGCTCAAATGACTAAAGGACAAACCTAGGAAGTTACCCTTATGCAGGAATAATATAAATGATGAGTAGAAATACTGTGTGAAGAAATAGGCTACTGAACAATGATAGAGTAGTTTTAGGTATTATGGGAATCATTTCTCCCCCTTTGTGGATCAGTTTTGTTAACTGTAATGTACATGAATTTGACTCAATGATATTTCTTTTCTAGTTTCAAAATCTGTGATTAGAATGTTAATAGCTGACACATATAAATGTAATTGTAGAAACAGTTTTTTTTTTTTTTTTCTGTTTTCAGTTTCACTGGAATAAAATAATGTTCTAGTCAGTGTGCAGAAGTACATGTTCCTTTTCTTCAAGGAGTTTAACATTTATTATATGACTGTCTAAATATGAGGAAATATCACACAAGAAGGAGACAAAAACACGAGGAGAACAATTTATAGAATATAAAATTTTTTGATATTTCTTCAGAGACTTGTTATAAATGCTAACATCTGAAGATATGAAGAAAGACTTCATGGCTTAGGTTTACTTAGACAAAAAGAAAGAAAAAATACAGCTTGAATAAAGGAGGTAACAGATTGAGTGGCTGAGGGCTCTGAAGAAGGAGCAAATAATTTAAAGATCTAGAATACATGTTAGTTTGATTTTGGGGAAGAGTAGCAAGCAGATAATAAGAAGAAAAAAAGTCCCTGCTTATGCACTTTTTATTCAGAGATGGACCAGGCACAATAGTGTGACAAAGCACTGAATTCTTTAGAACAATTCAAGCCCACAGTCCAGCGGCTACTTCATTTTTCATTGTCAGGAGATACTGGTTTCTCTCTGTTTCCTTCTCTGTATAAGTCATGTGAGGCGTGTAAGCCCACTTTTCACACACTAAGAAAACATTAAAATGTGGTAGAACTTAGTATTTAAATTACTAATGTAAAAGCCAGTTTTCTTGTGAAAATGCTATTAAAAAGTCCAGGTCTTATGAAAATCTGCTCCTAGTTGCACAGAAATGTTTAAAAGGTCCTGGTAGGATTTTTCTAATATGATAGGGGCAGATAAGGTTCATTGTCTGTTAGAGAACCAATAGAGTAATGAGAATGACATGGTTTTATTTTATTCAGTTTCTTTACCTCATAATACACACATTGCAATTTGGAGAAAATAGAGTTAAATTTAGAAACAACATACCCTATCATGAACATGGCACATAACATCAATATGTAGATGCATCTGTAGATATACCTTACAAACCTCAAATGGCCCATAGCTCATGATCTCAAAATTGTATTAGAGAAAATTATAAAAATACGAAGATAAATGGAAACAAGTAGTAGGTGGCTAATATACTCAGATCGTGACAAATGAAGTTGACAAACTGTAAGTGTTGGCAGCTGGCTTAGTCAGTTAGGGTTGTTATAACAGAATACCATAGACTTGGTGGCTTATAAACAACAGAGCTTTATTTCTCACTGTTTGGGAGGCTGGGAAGTACAAGAACGAGGTGCCGCAGATCTGGTGTTTGGTGAGGGACACTTTCTGTTTTCTCTACAGCTGTACTTTTACTGTGTCCTCACAGGTGGAAGAGGGAAGGGAGTGCTCTGTGGTCTCTTTTATAAGGATATTATTCCCATTTATTAGCCACCCTTCCCCCATGAACTAACCATTTCCCACAGGCCCCATCTCCAAATACCATCAGCCATCACATTGAAGGTTAGTTTCAACATATAAATTTTGGGTGGGACCCAAACATTCAGTCTATAGCAACTACCCAAAATACATAATTTAAGAGGCCAATCTAACTAACAATGTATAAATAATCTTCAGTTTCTTACGAATGTAAATATACCTTCTTTTTAAGAGCACATGGAACATTCATAAAAATTAGCCAAATATTAGGCTAGAAGTAATTTCAATAAATTTAGAGGTGAAAAAACACAGATAATATTCCCATGATGGTGCAGAAAATCTATGACCGACAAACAAAATCAGTCCCCCACAAAAAATTCTTCCTCTTAGGGATTTAAATGCTCTCTCTTGAACACCTCTTAGTTCAAAGAGGAAAAACCAAAACTGGAGAGAAAGATTTACAAAGAAAAATTAAAAATAATATCTATTAGAACCCAGGGGACATAATGCTCTGAGGGAAACTCATAACCTTAAAACTTATATTCATTTTTTAAAAAAAAGAAAGAATAAGGACAAATAAATTATCAGATGCAAAATAATTAGAAAAAATAAAATACACTAATAAAAGGTCTAAGTAAGGAATTTATAATAAAGATATATGCAAAAATAAATTATTGTGAAAACTTAAAAACAGTAGAAGCAATATGCAAACAGATGTTGGGAGTAGAACAGTAAAATAAACAATTGATTAATCACAGAAAGGAAAATGTGGGATGCTGTGGTGAGAAGATCACTTGAGCCCTGGAATTTGGGCATCATAGCTAGATTATATCTCTAAAAATAAATAATTTAAAAAGAGAGAAAGGAAAATTAATATGATTATTTGTACAAATAGACACCTGATGAAATGTATAATTTTATAGGAAAATATAATTATCAAAACAGACTTTAAAAAAATAATTCAAATTAATCTATTTTCATTTAGGAAATGTTGAATGCTATCAAGAAGATCCCACTCAAAAACCTCAGGCTCAGATTGTTACACAGGGGGTTTAATCAAATTTTTAAATAATTGTAATGCTCTTTAATTTATTACAGCATGTAAAAAATAAAGGTATATTTACAAACTATCTTAAGACACTGAGTGTATTATTGATATAAAAACCTGACAAAGATTGTACTAAACACAAAAATCTTATGTATTTTATTATTTATTAAAAATATAAAATAAAATATTTATAACTCAAATTAAGCAGTTCTTGTAAACCATGCCACATTACAATCTAGTATGGATTATTTCAGGAATGCAAGGATGGCTTAATTAACTAGGAATTCATTAATATGATTCCATTTGATAAGAAATCTATGGAAAAATAATTTTATCATCTGTGCAGATGCTAAATAAGCATTTGAAAAATATTAACAATTATTGATAAGTGTACAACAAAATCTAAGTGATGGATTCCTCCTTTCAACACAATGAAAAAGATTAGGTTCTGCTAAAATATAATTATTAGATGATAATTATTTTGTGTGCAATTGATAAACATAATGACTGCAATTTAATATGGAATTTGTATTAGTTTGTGTGGTTTCTTTTTTTTTTTAGATTTTTAATCTTTTGAAACAAGAAGGGCAAGTTTTCTCACAATTAAAGAAAATCTTTAGCCATATACAAAGAATATAATTTTAAAAATAAACGTCTACAGAAGTATCTTTTCTTTGGGCACATAATTGCTGGTTTAGAGGCTTCAATACTTGCTATGCTTTCCTCTGTGTCAAGGTAACACAGAATAGCTATAAGTGCTCTATAGAGAAGTAGTGAAAATATTTATTCTCTGTATAATCCTTGAAGGAATAAGTGTGCTCTGATTCAGGCTTGGGGCATGCCTCCCACTCCAACAAGGCAATAATCTCCATATTCTCTCTAAATAAAATGAACATACACATAGGGATAGTTAGTGAATTAATAGAAAACGGAAACAGAGTCTGGAAACTTTTGTTATTTACCAAACACTGAATCACAAGCTTTTCTATGCCAGGGAGGAATTCAGGAGCAAATCAGTGCAGTCTACTGGCTCCACAACTTGCTCGTTGTATAGGGCTGCTAGATTTAGCAGCTAGAAATACAGGATGCCCAGTTAAATCTGAATTTCAGATTAGCAATTTTTTTTTTAGTATAATTATATTTTGTGTAATATTTGGGACACATGACCAGGATGGCCTCAATATTCTCTAGCTTGACTAAACTTTAGTTTTCTTCCTGACTCTTGGCCCTTGACTTTCATTTTCTTAAGAACATTTGCTTTAGAAGCTTGAAATTGTGTATCTGTTCTCTACCCCTTTGATATATGAATCTTCTATATCCCAGAAATGTCTTTCTCAAGGACCTGAGAGCTATCCCTTTGAAATGTGATTATTAGGAAAGTCGGGGTCTATATCTCCCAGTCTCTGTGAGGGGGAAGAGGCCTAATTTTAATAAGCACCAATTAGCAAACACAAATAGCCTAGTCACATTGAACAACCTGCTCCCAACATTCTCTAGTACCTTTCTGCTACCCCACCCAGCAATTAAAAACTCTTGTTTCATCCAAATTGTGTTCAGCCTCTTTTCCGTATTGAAATAGTCTCTCTCCCCATTGCAATAATCATGAATAGTATTTCTTGCCTGTTTAAATGGTCCAGGGCAAATTTTGTTTTACACATACATATACTACATATTTGGGACATTATATTTAAAATTTATTTGTCATTTGTCTGAATTCCAATTTAGTTTTTTTTTTTTTTTTTTTTTTTTTTGTATGTTTTGTCTGACAACCCTATAGCTGGGGTAACATGGGATAATTTTGGATAGGCCAGGATCTACATCACCGTTTCCTTGTCTGCAAAATTAGATGATCCTATTATTGTATATGGTTTGTTGGGATTAAATTATGTACTCCCTACGAGTCTCTTAGCATAATCTTTGGCACACAGGAAACACATAATCAATGATTGCTGATGCTGTTCTTGTGTTCATTAACAGGAAAAGAAGTTGATAATACCTGATGTGGTTCCTGCGTCATTAGCTTTCATATCAAGATGATCAGTTCACAGAGTGGGTGCCTATTTCTCTCCCCTACAGTAGCAGTTAATGAAAAAAATAAAAATTGTGTGTTTAAAAAAAATTTATATTCACAAAATAGTTTTCGCCATCTCTTTCTTAAGCAGGCTCACAATTATTTAGCGTCTGTGGAGAGAGTTCCAGTTAACAGGAATGACAGATTAACTACTTCCTTTCAGTATAATAGGAATTACACCTGAAATATATGACTGTAACTGTACATTACTGATCACTGCACAATTCAACAACTGCAAACTACATCTTGGTTCTATCAAGGACCTAGCTCCATTCTTAGCCTTGCTTTTTCATTAGTCCATTTTTCAACAACTTGTGTTGACTGAGGTAAAGGATAGCAAGGAAAAATTAAGCCCATTCCTTATCTAGTCGTCTGTGGTACAGATGTTTACTCATTCCAAAGTAAAGTAATTGGTAACAGTTTGAATGTCTTGGAGTATTGACCTCTGCTATCCTACTTATTTTAGAAAAGGAAAAGGCAAGTAGTGAACTGACTAAAGGACTGAAGGGACCAAGAGAATGAGGACAAATAGGAATCATGCCTAGATAAAAAATAAATTGCTCCCACCTAGGTGAGAGTTGCACAAAACTTAGTCAGTACCTCCATGTGTGGACTCTGTACCTCAGTGGGAAGACACACACACATCTCATTAATGCTTGTAGTACTAAAACTATCTTAATGTATTTCCAATAGAATACCTACTAGTTTATGATTCACATACTGTGTCAAATTTAATCTTACAGTTTCATAATGAAGTATGGAGACACAAAGTATTATTTGCTTTTTTTAAACGTGGGGTAAATGCATTCATAAGTGTTTTATGATTTACACAGTGAGGATGTCTGACTAATGTAGTTCATATCCCATGCCTAATATCATACAAAGTATATAACTTCATGACTACATATTTAGTCATACAATAAGACATTTCGAATGGGTATTATGGTGTAAGTGTGTGTGTGTGCATGCAAGTTTATATGTGTATCTTAAAAGTTTTACCTAATTTTACATTCATAATTCTCTATGAAGAGGACAAAGCAAGTTTTTTTTTTTCCTTTTAACTCTTATTCTCATTTCATTGAAAAATGCAGAGCATTCTTACTCAAGTCTGCAAGTTAAATGTTAGGGCTGGGATTGGAGCATAAATCTTCCAATTCCCTGTCTGAATTTACTGTCATTGATAATTTTTTATAATATTAAAATTAAAAATATATTTTAGTTCTATACCACTGATTAGAAACTAGGATCAACAAACAAACAACAACAACAAAAATCAGCTTCTGCTGTGAAATGGCACGGTACATATTCTATTTGCTTTTATATGGAAGGTTCTCAATATCTGAGAATACCCAGTGGATCAGTCATGATTCTATTAGAGAAGCAGAACTCACTAGGAGTGATATGGGTTGCACGGTAGTCAAATCTGGAATAATTCTGAAAGTTGGTTGGGCAGTCTATACAAGCTGCTGCCTCTGCATCCACTGTTGAGGCTTAAGTCATCACAGATCTGCCATACTGGCAGTGGAGAAATAAAGCCACATGCAGATGAGAGCAAGGAGAAGCTGGGACCCATGAGGACAACTAGAATTCTCAACGACACACTAGAACCCATATCTACCACCCCCCACCGCCATCTCCAACTGGAATAGCTTGGGTGACTTGCAAGAGAACCTGATATTCCTCATGATGAAGCTATGACACATTTGGCCCAGGATTAGAAGTTGAAGGAAGACGTCTGGCTAGAAGAGCTGTGGATCTGGGTGTTGCTCCATGCCAAGGAGGTGAGCTGGCACATCAATGCCAACACCTGTAAGAAGCCATGGTACTTGGAGCCCAGCAATGATCTCCAAAACATTATATATATATGTAAATTCTGTCTTACTTTCACCTTCCAAATCTTGTGTAAAATGTCTCTTGTGCCCAATGATATCCTGGAGACATACAGGGAAAGGAATTCCAAAAAAGCAATGTAAGTGTAGCTACATTTGCACCACATAAAAGTACCATCTGCCCAGGGTGGTGGCTCATGCCTGTAATACCAGCACTTTGGAAGGCTGAGTTGGGAAAATAACCTGATGTCAGGAGTTCCAGACCACCCTGGGCAACACAGAGAGACCCCATCTCTACAAAAAATCAAATAATTAGCTGGGTGTAGTGGAGCACATCCATAGTCCTAGCTATACAGGAGGCTGAGGTAGGAGGATTGCTTTAGCACAGGAGTTCCAGGCTGTAGTGATCTATGATCACACCACTGCACTCTAGCCTGGGTGACAGCATGAGACCCTGCCTCTAAAATGAATAAATAAATAAATAAAAATTTTAAAAGGTACTGGAAAAGAGACATTGAACAAAACCCATTTAAAATGCACATGAATACATCATTGGTTTTTAGGGGTAAAAAAAATAAAGTGTAATTGAGATTTTTTTCTTTATTTTCTTTTTTATTTTTTTGAGACAGAGTCTCGCTCTGTTGCCCATGCTGGAACGCAGTGGTGCGATCTGGGCTCACTGGAAGCTCCGCCTCCCAAGTTCACACCATTCTCCTGCCTCAGCCTCCTGAGTAGCTGGGGCTACAGGTGCCCACCAACGCACCTGGCTAATTTTTTGTATTTTTAATAGAGACGGAATTGCACCGTGGTCTCGATTTCCTGACCTCATGATCTGCCCGCCTCGGCCTCCCAAAGTGCTGGGATGACAGGCGTGAGCCACCGCGCCCAGCTGAGATTTTTTCTTGAAAAATAAAGCTAAAATTTACGAAAATAAGTATTTTTATTTAGTAAAATGTATGTCCTAATTTCAAGTATGTTTTTATTTCTCAGGAAGGACAAACACGTTATTAAATGTTGATTTTGGTTTTTCTCATATTAGTTTTTCAACAACAGTATAGATAACACAGTATGATACTATTTACTTCTCATTTAATTTTCCCAGAAAGATCATAATGAGGCTAATTTTTGAAAAAAGAAATTTGTGGGCATCTCAAGATTTTTATAAATTTCCACAAGGACTCCTTTTAATTATTTGAGGTTCAAAGCATTCCTATTTGAGTTGTCTATTTTGTCTCGGTCTGCATTAATTTTCTTTTCATTTTTAACTGGCCTAACTCGCCAACATCAATGGATTTGTCTATAATTGGTTCATTCTTTAAAATTATCTCAATGACTTCAAGATATCCTCCATTTTGTGCAAGATTTGGAATTGTTTACTACATGTTACTATGCTGACTTACAAAGTCATTAATAGTCATAGACACACAGTAATAAGCTGTAAAGAATGGTTACGTTGGAATTATTTTTATAAATGGTTGGTTCATTAGTGAATACTGTGTAATTAATAATCACTTAACTCCTCCATAGTAGATATATGGCCTAGGCTCAGATAAACTCTCTGATAAGGAAGACTCTCTGAAGACTATTTAGTAAATAGAAATAATCAATTTCCTATAAACAAGAAACTTCAAGGAAAGACAATGTGATCCCTTTACAAGTTGACAGTGCATTTTATATGAAATGTCTCAAATCCAGAGAAACTTGCAACTCTTTATTTCCCAGAGTTCAATGGCATCATTTTAAAAACCTCCCTATTTTTTCTTCCAGTGATGGTAAAAACCTATCTCCTAAGTCTAAGTGGAAAAATGTCATCGTTCTGACAATGGTTTTCTTCACTGTTGACCCATTAAAAAAAAATAGAATCTGAAATTATTCATCTATGATATCTATAACTTAATTCATAAGATAGTTCTTAAATAAATATAAAATGGAATTTTTTATCATTATAATACTCACTTTCCAAAGTAACCAGCTAACCATATATAAATGTTTATATTTTCCAAATCATTATCCATTGTTTTTCTGGAAATGATGTAAATATATGGCTTTTCAAAACAGATACCTAATAACATTTAATTAGACTCATTAGAAATTTTAAAGGCCATTTGACTTGAAAGCATTTGGCTTTGAAGAGAAAGAAAGGTTTATCTCAGAATTCCAAAATGTAAGGTTTACAATGATCACAACTATCATAAGGTTTACAACTATCACTACAGCAAGAAGGTTGTAAGAGGGAGCAAAAAGTTTGTATTGTAAAGCTATAAGACAGGGAAGATGAATAGTGAAATCACTTTCTTACTACCCAATGTAAGATTTTGACTAGAATAAATGGAAGATTCACAGAGGATGAGATAAGAGCATAGATGCTCATGGGTGCCTAATAAGGGCAAACCTAGTCTAACTCTTTCATGAATAGTTTGGGGGGCATCCCAGTGCATAAGAGCTTATATCATGGAAGATGGCCAACTAGAGACCTGCATCTAGCATGACACTAAAGCATCATGACACCTAAGTAGTAGTAGAATGGCAATGACTGTGGGAGATTTCTTGACCTGAAGGCAGTTTAACAAGTCTCAGTCAGGTGTTGAAAAAGCCGTTGGGAGTCTGTGAGCTACACAACCATCAGTATAGCAATGGTAAGGACGACACTGGATAAAAAGAGGACTTGAGTTCAGACAAGACGTGCAGAGGGCCTCAACTATGCAGATGGGAGGTAGGAAGAACAGAGGCTGACAGCTT
The DNA here is from genome assembly GCF_008728515.1 of Papio anubis. NCBI lineage: Eukaryota > Metazoa > Chordata > Mammalia > Primates > Cercopithecidae > Papio > Papio anubis. The sequence goes on from NC_044977.1 coordinate 62,887,074, forward strand.
AAGACTAAGCATGAACAGGCGCCTCAACAGAGGCAATGAGGATCAAAGGCAGCACATGGCGCTGAGGCCAAGATATGCAGCATTCCCTTACCTCATCCCTAAGAACAAGATGATCTATGGCAGAGTGTGAAAGAAGAGGGGGTGGGGAAGGAGGAAGAATCCCATAATTATGGAATACTTCCTCAAAAGTGACTGAATTTTAAATAAGGGGTGACCAATACACTTTGAATCCACAAATGTGATTATTTTCAGTAATCTATTGAAATGGTAACTCCTGAGCTATATTGAATTTAGTTACTAAAAACTCAAGTTACATATTTTCTCACCAATGTTGTCTATACATTTCAACATTGCTACATGTTGATTTGACCCAGTAAGTTACCATCTAAGAATTTATTCAGGATAAATACATGGTCACACCAAGAAGCAAAGATATGTGTATAAGAATGTTAACTTAGCTTTTCATTTAATAGCAAATTACTGGAAGAAATCTACATGGCCACGTAAAGGGATCCATGAAAATGAATTGTGGTACTTCCATACGATGGAATAATAGTCAGCTGTCAAATAGATGCTCAGCAATTTCCATTTTGTAATGGGCTTTATTAAAATTTAATTAAGATAATTTAGCAGGTTACAATAAAAATGTAAAAGTTTGGTGACAAATTCCCACAGTATTTAGCTTATCCTTGGTATTCATTATAAAGTTCATTGTTGCCTACTGTATCATGGATAGGGCAAATTTTTATCATGCAACCTTTTTATTACATTTGTAATGCCCTGTTTAAATAGATTTCTTTCAAGTATGTACTGCATTGAAGAATGTTTATTATAAATATATCAACCTATTTAAAATACTGTGAACAATGAAGATACAACCTTAGCAAATCATTGTTTCATTATTTTGAATACTAGAGAGAACAGTATTAAAATGTTCTTACTTCTTAGGGTTGCTGTAAAATACCAGTAGGACTTATATAACTAAATTACAAGTAAATCCCCTAATGCTTGGGGAATGAGGGGTTCTGTTTAATTAAATATTCTATTTTACTCAGTTATCACATAAGTCTTACATGGTTTTCAGCTTTAAAGTATTTGAACATAAATTAAAAATTGAAATACAGTAAAAATAAAACCCAGAATAGAACATAATTTAATTTTGATTCATTTGCAATTCATTGACTTTCAGCATCATGGAAGAAACGGTTAGATAATACCAACCTGAGAGTTACGGCACGTAAACAAAACCATGTAGCTTTTTTGAATTTACCCACTGTATTAGTCAGCTTGGGCTGCTATAACAGAATACTGTAGACAGGTTTAAACAATAGGAATTTATTTCTAACAGTTCAGGAGGCTGGGAAGTACAACATGGAGATGCTGACGACTGATTTGGTTGCCTAGTGAGGGCCTTCTTTCTGGCTTGCAGACAACTGACTGTCTTCATGATGTGTCTTCCCAAGGCAGGGAAAGACATAGAAGAGGAGAGAGCAAGAATGAGAGAGAGAGTGAGTGAGAGAGAGAGTAAGCTCTGCTCTCTCCTCCCTTTCTTATAAAATCACTAATTCCCATCATGGGAGTCCTACCTTCATCTAAGCCAAATTGCTTCTCAAAGATCCCACCTCCAAATACTATCACATTAAGGGTTAGCACTTCAACAAATAAATGTTTGAGGAAGACACATTCAGTCCATAGCAACCACCTACTTCATGAAGGAGAAAATCTGAGCCCAAAGAGGGAAAAAATTCACAAGCCTAGAATCACACATAATTATTGGCAGAACTCAGCTGGGCCCTCAGTCTCCCAATCCATAGTTGATAAACCCCCACAGTACTCTCTCATAGCACACATTTCCCTTCCTTATGATACAGTCACACACTGCATAAGGATGTTTCCATCAATCATGGACCGTATATATGATGGTGACCCTTTAAGATTATAATGGAGCTGAAAAATTACTACTGCATAGTAACATCATAGATGCCATAATGTCATAGAGCAACCCATTAATCACCTGTTTGTGGTGATGCTGGTAGAAACAAACTTACTGCACTGCCAGTTGTGTAGACGTATAGCAAGTACAATTATGTATAGTACATAATACTTCATCAAAAATAACTATGCTACTGGTTTATGCATTTACTGTACTATATTTTTTATTGATTATTTTAGAGTGCACTTCTTCCAGTTACACAAAAAAAGTTAGTTATAAAACAGCCTCAGGCAGGTCCCTCAGAAGGAACTGCAGAAGAAGGCATTGCTCTCTTAGGGGATGACAGCTCCATTCCTGTTATTGTCCCCGAAGACCTTCCAGTAGGACAAGATGAAGAAGTCGAAGACAGTGATATTAATGACCCTGACTCCGTGTAGATCTAGGTTAATATGTGTGTTTATGTTCCACTTTTTAATAAAGTTTAAAAAGTAAATAACATTTTAAATAGAAAAAAGCTTATGGTATAAAATGTGAGCAATAGCATTTATTATATATTATATATATATATTTTTATTGTTGCCAATTACTAGCGTTATAACTAAGAAACTGAACTGTTTGTTACACAGATCTGATTGTATTATTTTTTATTAAATTTTAACCCATATAGAAGACATATGGAACATGACAGTGCTATAGACTATGTCTCTTTGGTTTACTCGTTGGACATATGCTTTACATACAAAAAGTTATTTTGATTCACCATATGTGATCCATATTTAAATGTGGAAATGGAGCCTCACAGGAGATGTATCAAAATAGCACATGCAAACATTTACTATTTGTGCCAGTAAGTGGATCTTTAGCAGAAAACTCAAAAACTACCATATGCAGCAGCTGTTATTCAGTGGACCAAAAATAACGGCCTAGAACAATGCAGGCTGCAGTTTCAGCATATTTGAACTCCATCCACCTAGCAAATACTTATTTCTCAAAATTCATTCAGATGCCTAAAAAGCCCTTCATTCGCAATTAACCATTGTAATTGTTCCAACCCAGACATGCTATTTAGGGAGAAGTACTCTGGAGAAGAAGTTTCCTGAGCTATCAGGCAATTGTGAGTGAGGGAAGGGGTGACAGAAAACAGATTGTCCATTCCCCAGGACAATTTTTGGAACTCCACACAAAATACTTTTTAATAAATCTCTGGATGGCAAATATGACTGAGACAATACCATGTACTATGCAAGAATATTAACTAGGTTATTAATAATTGGATGCCTCTCTGAAATAAAAGGGCGGTTTCCCATATTGAATATTTTTTATGCTCAGGTATTTTTGTCTGCTGAGATATTCAACATGAGCATGTGTTATTATTTGTTGGAATACACACCGAAAGTTAATTTCTAGTGCAGTGTCACAATAATGTAGAAAACGCTGACCATCATCACAATGGTAGTGAGAAAAACAGTGCTCAGCAAACAGTCACTGGCTTTGAACTCCAGGCCTATCACATGCTTATATGCAAGCCCTTAGAAGGAATAAGCCTCGATTTCATCTCTTACAAAGTTTGATAGTAATATCTACTTATGATTATTTCAAAGGGTCATTGTGAGGCTGATTGTACAATGTTGATTTACTACTACTACTACTATCTGGCATCATTCATTCAATTCATACTCTGTTAGAAGTTGTGACACTATGTCATGTCATTATGTTATTTAATCCTCAAACCAACATACAAGATTGTTTATTTCTATGCAGCATTAACACATATATATATACCCCCAAGTCTCAGTGACTTAACACAACACACTCTGATATGGAGGCAGGTGAACCTTCAGAGAAGCTCTCCAGTGTGCTGTGACTGAGAGATTCAGGCTGCTTCAATTTTGTGATGCCACCATATCCATAAGTCCTTAAATCTAGAGAAGAAAGATCTGGAGACCTGCTCTCTGCCTTTAAATGCTTTAACCCAGGGGTGACCCAGAAGAGCAGATTGTCCATAAGTGTCACATGGCCCTGCCAAATTGCAGGGTGCACAAATTATGAAAGAGCTGATGGCTATTAGAGGAACAGTCAGCATATCTGCCACAGATCATGTGATTTTCCCTGTTTTATAAGTGATAGAACTAAAGCTCAGAGACATTAGGTAAATTACCTAGGAAAGTCATACAGCTGTTTAGTACGCAGACTTCATTTTCAGACCAAGTCTGTTTGGTTTCAGGTCTTTCTCTTAACTGTAAGCTTTATTAATATTTTGATAACGTATTTTCACATATTAGTGAATGACAATAGGCCTATGAAAGGTATGACTTTAAAAATAATTCTTCCTTAGCTAATGACCTTCTCAGATGGTGAGAAAAGAATTATTTCATTTAGGTTCTTCTTTCATATCATGAAAAAAGTTCTTATTGTTTAATTTTAAAAATGTGGATGTTAATACTTAAATTACTCAGATACTTTTGTATAACAAATTATTTAAAATAAAAAAACAAAATTTGGAATATAAACTTTGGATATTTTAGATAAACACAAGCATATTCTTCAAAGTAGAAGAAATAAATAAATGTCTACTTTGGATGTAGGAAAGAGTAACTATTTTGGTACCTTTATGCAGAAGTTAGAAATCCAACAGTTCTTGCCATCTTGATTGCAACTTTTTCTTCACTGAGCTTCTGGGAAGTGCATGAGAAAGTAGGCAAAAAATTCTCATGCTATTAAATAGCAAAATAAATAAACAATAATATACTAATGTAATAAGAATTGTAAGGTGGAACAATAGATAAATCATCCATAGCCAGAACCAAAATATGTAATGTAATACTAGAACACAACATATAGCTTAATAATTTGACGTTGTATATGGTAAATGCTTGTTTGACATATTTGTACTCTTATTTATGGCTTTTCAAAGAACTGCAAGAACAGTGGGATCAATCAAACAGACTTTGATAAGAAAAAATAGACTATGATAGACTATGATTATGTTACTTTTGCAGATGGCCACAGGCAAATAAAATTGTATCTGAGAACAAGAACGCTGATTTTATTGGACATATGGGTCATCTCTTAAAGTAGCATGGAATTCTGAAAAAAATGTGAGTATCACATAATTCTGGGAAGTGCTTTTATTGTAACTATTGATAAGATTAGTTTATGTAATAGCATAATCTTTCTCCATCTTCCATGAAATATACTCAAGAATCACAATCTTTGCTCTCTTTGCAAGAATTTAGATACCCCAGTTCCTTCTTTCAAATCAATCTTTTAGATAAAGCCCACTCTTCTATGTGTTTTCCTTTTCTTTCCCCCCTTTTTTTTTTGTGACAGGATCTTGGTGTCACCCCAGGCTGGAGGCAGTGGTGTGATCATAGCTTACTGTAACCTTGAGCACATAGTCTCAAGTGATCCTGCTGCCTGAGCTTCCCAAGTAGCTGGTACTATAGGCACTAGCCACCACGCCTGTCTAACTGTTTTATTTTTAGTTTTTGTAGAGATGAAGGTCTTGCTATGTTGCCCAGGCTGGTCTAGAATCCCTGGCCTCAAGCAATCCTCCTGCCTCAGCCTTCCAAATCACTGAGATCACAGGTATGAGAAACCTTGTCCAGCCTGGTTTTCTTATCATAAATTAAAAAAAAAAACATTTGGTATGATTTGAAGATATACTAATTATGTATAAAGATATATTATGGAAACAGATACATGTGGTTATACATGGCAAACTGAGAGAAGGAATGGCATCAAAGGCGGTTAACATCTGTTTAGTCTAAAATGTTCCAAGCACTCTGCTAAGCTTTCACATGATTTGCATAACAATAAGTTAATAATAACAATGATAGCTTGTCTTTATTGTGTGACTTTTTCTTTACTGAGCCTTGTGCAGGGTTGTTTACATGCATGAACTCATTTGGTTCTTACAGTCTATGAGGATGGGGTTATTATTGATAAAACCTGGTGCTTGAAACAGTGAAGTAAGTTGTCAAAAGTCACACAACTTTCGTGGGACAGGGGTGAATTTCGAGCCCATGGCTCTGTGATTTCAAAATATATTTGGAATTTTTTTTTCTTTATACTAGAATGCTCCTTTGCCTGCTCTGTTCTTCAGCTGCAGGCTATGAGCACTCGTGTCACTGTCTTACCCAATGGTTGGAGTTAGGGTTAGGGAACAATGTTTTTTTATGCTAACAGGGTTGTCAATGGCATAGTTGGAAACAGCTGATTCCAGCATGGTGTCCATGATAAATCTCTCCAAATGAGGCTCAAGGAGATTCATTTGTTTTTCGTTTTCAAGTGAAAAGCATTAGAGCATTTCATTCTCTTTAGAGAAGAGATTAGAGAAGAACAATTAAGGGACAAGGCTATTCTCCAAGGCTGGCAGAGCCACCATAAAATACTGTACATCCTCTTTAAAATGGGGATCTTGGCTCCTACTAATGAGGGAAAAACTTTTCTCAAATTACTACTTAATGTCATGTGAAATACATGAAAAGCACTATTAAATTGATTTTAAGGGTCTTGTTGAAAGCACTGTCTGTTATATCATTTCACAGTTCCTATTCAAGTTTCCGCATTAGGAAGAAAGTTCTTTTTGGAATTTATTTTCAGGAAAGCCCTCTCCCCTAAGGAACTGTATGCCTTGTCTTATTAACATGCTTCATTTTTACCCTGGTAGTTGGGAAGCTCAGACGCAGCATGAATGGTCTATCAAAGCAATCATTTAGCATCTGTGGCAGAGGCTCTTTTTCCTATTTCCCCTTCCCACTGAGAACACAATTAGGGCATACTTTCCAGCCTCCCTTGAAGGTAGTTGGGTCCATATAACTGATTATAATCAATGAAATGTAGGTAAAAGTGATGTGTGTTATATTCAGGCCTGGCTACATACTGCTGATCTTCTCTTCCTTCCCCAAAATTCCCCTCTAATTAACAAGGGCTAGGGTCATCTTGGAATGTATGTATCGAAGACAGCAGAGCCCTTTTCAACCCCAATATCCCACTCCCTGCCCACAGTTATACCTTACATGAGCAAGAAATAAACTTTTAATGCACAAAGCCACCAAGGCTTTGGAGTGTATCAGTTACAGCAACAACTATCCTATTGATTAACAAACTGGAAACAGACTTTGAGTGTTGCTATAACAAAAATTATAGCACAGTAGGTTCTGCTTAACACAGACATCTGGGATTCCAGGTTGATAGAGGCTCTGCCATCCTTAAAACATCCCTTCCAAGGTTTCCCTTTGCTTTGTAGTTCATAAGTAGGTGACAAAAAGACTGACGTCAAAGGCAAAAAAAAAAAAAAAAAAAAGCATAGAAATCCAACTTTCTCCGCCGGGTGCGGTGGCTCATGCCTGAATTCTCAGCACTTCGGGAGGCTAAGGTGGGCGGATCATGAGGTCGGGAGTTTGAGAACAATCTGGTTAATATGGTGAAACCCCAGCTCTACTAAAAATACAAAAATTAGCCGGGCGTGGTGGTGGACGCCTGTAGTCTCAGCTACTCGGGTGGCTGAGGCAGGAGAATCGCTTGAACCCAGGAGGCAGAGGTTGCAGCGAGCCGAGATCACACCATTGCACTCCCACCTGGGTGACTGAATGAGACACTCAAAACAAACAAAAAGGAATGCAAGTTCCTCAGAGGCAAAAATATTTGTTTGCCTGTTAATAACCTGGGCCAGGTGTGGTAGCTCACGCCTGTAATCCCAGCACTTTGGGAGGCCGAGGAGGGCGGATCATCTCAGGTCAGGAGTTCCAGACCAGCCTGGCCAAAGTGGTAAAACCTCATCTCTACTAAAAATACAAAAAATTAGTTGGGCATGGTGGGGCATGCCTGTAGTCTCCGGTACTTGGGAGGCTGAGGTAGGAGAATCGCTTGAACCTGGGAGACGGAGGTTTCAGTGAGCCGAGATCACACCACTGCACTCCAGCCTAGGTGACAGAGCGAGACTCCATCTCAATACTAATACTAATTTGGAAGGCAGATAACATACATAAAAAAGATTTTGGCTATAAGAAAAAGGATTGAAAAAGAATATTGAGCACTGGTTGTCCCTAGTTGAGCAAAACATGGTATCATAAGACACAGATCAGTTTGAAAAATAATTAACTGTTGTGCACAGAGAATATAAGGAAGTATAATGCTTTTAGAAATTTGAGGTCCTGCAGGATTTGAGAAAGTTGTACTTCTGGATAACAAACAGGAAGTAAAATAGAACTCTGAGTAACAAAGTTCTGTTTTGATTTAACCTTGTAGCAAAGTCCAGTTGGGATAGGGCTTACCAGTTAAATTGGAAGGCATCAAGATAGCTGACGCAAAATAGGCAAGCCTCTGAATTGGGGCTTAGCTTAGGCGGCTTCTTCCTTTCACCCATTAAAGAATTCAAGGATGAGGTCGTGGTGTTAAACAGCAACTTGTATGGAAGCGGCAGTGCACAGCAGCAGCAGCAGAGGTACTTCTTGTGGAGCAGGGCTCCTTGCCAGGCAGTGTGCCTAGAGTAGCAGCTGAGAGGCAGTTCTGCATTCACATTTACACCCACTTTTAACCATATGCAAATTAAGCGGCAGTATACGAAGAAACTTCTAGGAAAAGGGTGGTAACTTCCAGGTTGTTGTGTCCCCGGAATTGGTGAGCGCTTGAACTCGTTGGCTTAAAGAATGAAGCTGCGGACCCTCGCAGTGAGTGTTTGGAGTTTCTTTCTCCAGGTGGGTTCGTGGTCTCGCTGACTTCAGTAGTGAAGCCGCAGACCTTACTGGTGAGTGTTACGGCTCTTTAAGGCAGCACATCTGGAGTTGTTCGTTCTTCCCATCCGAAACTCGTGGTCTTCCTCGCTTCAGGAGTGAGGCTGCAGAACTTCGGAATGCGTGTTATAACTTACAAAGGCGGCAAGCACATAAAGAGCGAGAAGGAGCAAGATTCATTGGGAAGAACCGAAGAACAAAGCTTCCACAGCATGCAAGGTGACCACAGTAGGTTGCTATTACTGGCTCATATACCCTGCTTTTATTCCCTTATCTGTAACCAGAGTGGATTGCCGCTGCTGGTTTGGGCAGCCTGCTTTTACTCCCTTATCTGACCCCACCCACATCATGCTGATTGGTCCATTTTACAGAGAGCTGATAGGTCTGTTTTGACAGGGTGCTGATTGGTGTATTTACAAACCTTGAGCTAGACACAGAGTGCTGATTGGTGCATTTACAATCCTCCAGCTAGACATAAAAGTTCTCAAGTTCCCTCCAGATTAGCTAGACACGGAGCACAGATTCCTGCTTTTACAAACCTTGAACTAGACACAGGGTGCTGTTTGGTGCATTTACAAACCTTGAGCTAGACACAAAGTGCTGATTGGTGCATTTACAATCCTCCAGCTAGACATAAAACTTCTCCAAGTCGCCACCCCGGCTCAGGAGCCCAGCTGACTTTGCTTAGTGGATCCCCCGCCAGCTGAGCTGCCTGCCAGTCTGACGCCAGGTGCGTAAGGTGGATGGGACCGGGCACCACGGAGCAGGGGTCGGCGCCCCTTGGGGAGGCTGAGGCCGCCTGGGAACTCACGGGGGATGGGGGGTGGGGTTGGGGGGCTCCGGCATGGCGGGCTGCAAGTCCTGAGCCCTGCCGCTGGGGGAGGTGGCTGAGGCCCGGCGAGAATTCGAGCGCTGCGCGGGCAGGCCGGCAGTCCTGGGGGACTAGGCGCACTCTCCGCAGTTGCTGGCCGGGGTGCTAAGCCCCTCACTGCCCCGGCCCGGCCACTCCCAGTGCGGGGCCCGCGGAGCCCGCGCCCACCCAGAGCTCCCACTGCCTTGCAAGCGCCCTGCGCAACCTGGCTTCCCGCCCGCGCCTCTCCCTCCACACCTCCTGGCAAGCAGAGGGAGCCGACTCTGGCCTCCGCCAGCCCACAGAGGGGCTCCCACAGAGCAGCGGCGGACTGAAGAGCTAAAGCATGGCCAGAGTGGGCGCCTAGGCCGAGGAGGCGCCTAGAGCGAAGAAGGGCTGCCAGCACGCTGTCACCTCTCAGTTGGGTCATTGTCATGAAAAGGAGTGGCAACTTCTGGGTGTGGCTATGGCCATGATAAGCTGAAGTGACACACTGATGGGTGTGTCTTATGGAAAGCTACTTCCACCTGGGCCCTGTTTTAGTTCTCAATTTGGTCCAGTATCTGAGCCCTGCCTCTCAAGTCAAATCTCACCTCCTACATCATAGCCACCATTTATATCCAAGAGAGAGGCATGTGAAAGAACAAGCAAACAAAGGAAAAAAACAAAACACAGACACACTTGTAAACTATGTCTCAGAACAGCCTTGGCTATCAGAACATGAAATTGGCTGAAGGCAAACAAATAAGATGCCTACTAAGATTTTTAAGGTATTGCATTTGTAAAAACTCCACTCACCTAGACTAAAAAAATGTAAATTTGATTTCTTGAGGCTTAGGATGGGCAGAAAGCCCCTTGTGGAAGTGAGCCACCACTGAGAAATGCCCCTTCTCATCACCCACTTCAGATGTGTCCAAAAAACAATAAGCATGAAAAAAAAAAAAAAAAAAAAAAAACTAGAGGCAGAGGCAGAGGCAGAGGATGTAGAAAACAACGACAACTCCCCTAGCTCCAAGACAAAATCAAGCTCTAATTAAGAAACTCACCCCACTGCCAGGGCAGACGTGTCCACAAGGATTTCATAGTTCTGTGGATCAGTGAGATAACTGTTGCCTGTTTTTCCCTTTTCTAAAGGGATTTTTTTTTTTTTTTGAGAATATCTTGTTACTGCTTCTTTTGATGCTGTGTGTGTGTGTGTGTGTGTGTGCGCGCGCACATGTGCTGAGGTGGGAGAAGATTACTTTGCCCTTTCAGTCATTGGTGGCTGATCTATGAGGAACCATATGGGGTTCTTATGGAACCATGTGTACTTCACCCACAGATCTCAGAAGCTGAGCTACCTATAAAAGACTAGGTGGGGTTTGGGAAGGAGATGGATGAATTCTATGTGTGAGATGAAGAGTAAACCAGATATTTGATGATCAGCAACGTGAATTGTGGCAGAGACTGGCTAGCTATTTACCAAATGAATTCCATTTTGTTTTCCCTTGAGGCATATAGTGAGATCTTATTTTCCAGCATCCGTTGCAGTTAGTTGTGGCCATATGACTGAGTTTATGCCAAAGGAATGCAAGCTGAAGTGATGTTTATTATTTTCAGGGTTGGCCCATAAAAATTTCCTGTGCAATTCTATCTTTCTTGTCCCCTAGCTGCTGATAGGGGACTCAACATTCTGGGAAAACTTGCAAAGAATATGTGGAAGATGGAAAAGCCCTGGCAGCATAGATCCTTGAATAACTGCATGGAGTAGGTTCCTACTCCTGCTCTAAACGACCTTTGCTTGAGAGAAGAATAAACTTTGATTTTTGCTAATCCATTGAGATTTCAGGTTTTCATTTATAATAGCAACTGGCATTATCTCACCCCATTTCGTTATTTTGAATTAACTACAACTTTTAATTATATATTTTAAAAGTCTTGAATCTTTTCCATAGAGAGAAGCAGGTGTAAATATTAAAAAAAATCCAAATAAAGTAGATGACTGTGAATTCATGTCCCCAGGAGATAGTCTAATTTACTTCCATGAAATTAGGGAATTCAGTTCTTATTGCAGTTTTAGTGAGTTAAGAAAAGTAAATGTAACTGTTACCGGTATAACTGTATATTTTTAATAATCTATTTGCCAAATATTATATTCCTAATACTAACAGATATTCTAAAGGAGCAATTACTTTTATAAACTCTGCAGTGTCCAACAGACTTTTCTAGTTAGATACTATTATTATTTATTTTTATGCTATGCATGGTCAGGTCAATCCTAAAGAATAATGCAGAACTGTCTCAATACTCAATGCTTTTGTCTCCACTAATGGAGATTTTTTTTTTCTGTCCTGAACTCAGACCACATGAAGCTACAAACTATAAAACTTCAGAAATGATTTCCAGCCATCCCTGGCTGGAGCACAGTAGCCAACCTTTTCAACAAATTCCTGCCCAAATTTCTTTTGAACACCACCATGATCTCCTAAGTCCCTATCCACTAATGATTAAGGCACTTCTCATAATGACAATTTTGCTTCACTCAGCTTGGCTTAGCCATTGCAATATTCCCTCTATTCTTGACTCTCTCACTTCAGCTAATTTCTGACTCCCTTATTTCAGCTAATACTAGTCTTATAATTACCATGACTTGAAACCTTATAGTCAATTTAATACCATCTTCTCTCAAACCCTGTGCATCCATCCAATCAATTTCCAAATTACATATATTCTACCTTCACAAAGTTTCCACATCTTTAACCTTCTTTCTATACCTGCTGCCTACACATCAGCTCAGATCCTCATTACTTTCCTACCTTCCTTACTATAAAAACTGAGTAATTGGCTTCTGCACTTCTATCTCTCTTCATTGCAATCCACCCTACACACTGCTGCAAGGTTTAGCTCTCTAAGCTGCATTTCTGATCAGAAAATCAGACTCTACAGATAAAAGAAGCCTTAAAAGTTAACTGATACAACCTTTTTTTCTTTTAATATCTTAATAAATATTAGCTTGGATATATGCATTGTTTGTTTTATTAAAGAAATAATAAATGGTTAAAAAATTAAACAGTATGAAAGAGCTCAAAATAAAAAGTTAAAATTTCACTCCTCCCCTCCACCTCCAGTTTTACTACTCAGAAGCAATGGCTGTATTCACTTTTTAGTTTTAGTTTTTTTCTTCTTCTAGTGGTTATCATTATAGCTCCATATAGTATAGGATTTCATTTCTAAATGTAATAACTTTTCACACAATCTCTATTGACCTCCCACTATGAAACAGGAGTAAATTGGTGCACTTACCCCTTTTACCCACGTTTTAACTTTTGTTATATTACTGTCTTCTTTTTCATGTTTCCAAGGCTTCTGTGATTTAAATTCTGTTCTATAATTATGTCTTCAATGCTTTGCATATAGCTTAAGTCTAAAAATTGGGGAATAAACCCTTGCATTTAAAATATTATGATTATTAACTTACATCACTGTAGAATCAAGTAGTGTAGTTAGAACTTTGCAAAGGGAAATGAGAATGAGCTAAAAGAGGTAGAAGAGGGCCGCCACACGCAGGTGAACAGGTTGAGTATTGTACACAGGCATTTGGCCAAAGGTGTAAGTGAAATCTAAAATTCCATGCACTACGCTTTGTACCTTAGCGTGCTGTTATTATATTTTCCCAATTTTCGTGAAAGCTCTATATGTGCTAGTTGGGGCCCTAAGTGGAAAGAAAATAGGTGAATTCAAGATCACTGAAACCAATTAAAGTTTTAGGAGAGAGTATGGTAAATATTACAAGAGACTAAATAAGAAGAATATTGTGGTATTTTTCGTTGATTACCAGTAGATTATTGGATATTGGTGGCCTTAGCAAGAGCAGTTATATTGAATTTGTTGGGGTGAAAGTCAGGTTTTTAGTGCCTTAATGAGAGAGTACAGAGGTGGTAAAGCCTGAACATATAGGCAATTCTTTCAAAAAATTTGGATTTCCAAGGAAGAGAGATTGTTTGATAATTGGATAGTCAAACCTAGTAACGTTTTTGTTTTTAATTTCTTTTGTTGATTTTGTGTTTAAATATGCCTTCAACATCTAACAAAAGTATTAACTTATTTTGTTAGTTCATGTATGATTTCATTTTTAATAATTAACTTCTAAATCCATCTGCTATATGTTTTTGTATGTGGTAGTATATGCTGTAGACTGAATGTGTATGTCTCCTCCAAATTCAGTTGTTAAATTCTAATACTCGATATGATGGTATATGAAGGTGGGGGTCTGTGGGAGTTGATTAGATCATGAGGATGGAGCTCTCAGGAATGGGATTAGTGTCCTTATAGAAGAAACCCTTGACAGCTCCTTTGTCCCTTCTGCCATAAAAGGATATGGCTAAGAAACAGCTGTATATGAACCAGGAAATAGGCCTTCATCAGACACCAAATCTACCAGTGCTTTGATCTAGGACTTTGCAGACTTCAGAGCTGTGAGAAATGAATTTCTGTTGTTTATAAGCTACCCACTCTATGGTATTTTCATTATAGCAGCCCAAACAAAGACATTTTAAGTCCATAATTTGAACTATTTATAAACAGCCAGTTGTAGCAATAATCCATTTTTTCCCCTACTGAGTTGTAATGTAACTTTTATCTCATAATCCATTTTTATTTTGGGGGTGGGGGGCATTTCTCAGATTTTTTTATTCCCCTAATCTTACTCTCTGAGTCAATACCAACCTAACTGAATTAAACTCTACTATTTGTTGATGACTTTTAATCAGAAACTCCAAGACAAAGCTAAGGAATGCATTCTTTGCTTAGATCTTTGAATTCTGTTTAAATCCGTTTGCATGGGTTAGAAACATTCATTATCTGAAAGTTGAATACCCATTTTTAGTTCTGGCTTTCTACAATTTTTCTGTCATCATTTTCAGTTCTTTATCCTTTTTATCTGTTCTGGAAGAGGATCTCACAGTCTTCTTCCAATGATTATATTTTCTGCAATGTCAGTTCAACTCATTACTGCCAACAGTTTTGCCACTCCTTATTTAGTTTTCTTATCTCACCCAGCAAAGTATACCTCTAAATTGTGACTGCACGTCACCTATAGTCTTTTGTTTTTGTTATTCCATAATCGTTAAAGTCTATTTAGAACATAAAGCTAATTTTTGACATTTTATCTTCCTTTATGAAATGCTTTTAGAATATATTTTTATGTATATTATGAATACAAAATTAACATTCTTAATGGCACAAAATCTTGAATTGCCTTTTTTCCTCTTTATACTGTGTTTAACTTTGAGCAAAAGGTTGTTTATCTTACTCTGTTTTACTTAGAAATGGGACTGTGGATTCCTTGTTGTTACACCCCACATGGCTGCTGCTCAATTTTCCTTTCAAATGGAAGCCATCATGGTTTTGTAGAACCTCTAGTTGAATAGCAGGTATTCAATCGTTGTTTATCAAATATGGCTGTCTTTTATAGCCATATTTGGTTCTGTCTTGAGGAGGATACATCTGATGTTACCTGATTATAGGACAATTCAGAAGTCACTTTATTCCTTGTTAATTTGAAGATGTGCTAGTTTTTGTTTTGTTAAATGAGTGGAAGGAAAAGGAAAACTTCCCCGGATTCCCTACTCTCTGTTTGCTCCTCTCCTGCTTCCTTCCTACCACCAGGTCCTTATCCAAGAACACAATGTACACCACCCCTGCCTGTCTTCCACTCCCTCTGCCATTTTGTATCCATGGATATTGAAGGGGTATAGGAAGAAAGGTTTCAAGGTGAGAGACTCAGTAGTAAAGTAGCCTTAATTGCTGAAAAAGTAGGTGGCTTATGCCTGTAATCTCAACCCTTTGGGAGGCCAAGGCAGATGAATCACTTGAGATCAGGAGTTTGAGAGCAACCTGGCCAACCTGAAGAAACCTCATCTCTACTAAAAATACAGAAATTGCCTGTAGTCCCACCTACTTGGGAGGCTGAGGCAGGAGAATCACTTGAACCTGGGAGGTGGAGGTTGCAGTGAACCGAGATGGTGCCACTGCACTCCAGCCTGGGCAAAGAGTGAGACTCCATCTAAAAAATATGTATATATATTAGCTGATGTAGAGAGTTAGGAAGAGAGACAAGAGGAAGGTGGATGGTGATGATCAGCTTTCAAGTAGGTGAAAGTTATTCATTTTTGAGACTTTGGAAATCTCCCTGTAACTTTTGGAAAAAGGACTTTGGAAATCTCCCTGTAACTTTTGTTATGGAAATGCTATATGGCCCTATTTCCATTTACGATAGAGAAAATTCCTTCCAATTTCTGTCTGAATTTTGTGCTTATAAAGTTTATGTCTCCTTAGATTGGCAGTTGGTGGTTAATTTGATGTTTCATGCATACCACACAACTGTCTCAAAACTGTCGCCGGGCGCGGTGGCTCAAGCCTGTAATCCCAGCACTTTGGGAGGCGGAGATGGGCGGATCACGAGGTCAGGAGATCGAGACCATCCTGGCTAACACGGTGAAACCCTGTCTCTACTAAAAATACAAAAAAACTAGCCGGGCGAGGTGGCGGCGCCTGTAGTCCCAGCTACTCGGGAGGCTGAGGCAGGAGAATGGCGTAAA